>NC_089746.1:5324887-5414887 GCF_040412425.1 Macrobrachium rosenbergii | reverse complement strand
TGGTTCCTACAGTAACTCACCATCTGATGATGGTTCCTGCAATAACAAGGAAAAGGGAATTTGTTTCCTGCAGTAACAAGGAAAAGGGAATTACTGAACACCACTAAGTATGGCACTTGCATTACAAGAGAAAAGAAATTACTGATCTCTACCAAGGATGGTTCCTGCAGCAACAAGAAAAAGGGAATTACTGATCACCACCTAATGATGGTTCCTGCAATAACAAGGAAAAAGGAAAATGGTTCCTGCAGTAACAAGAAAAAGGAATTGCTGATCACCACCAGTGATGGTTTCTGCAATATCAGGGAAAAGGGGAAATGGTTCCAGCATTAACAAGGAAAAGGGAATTACTAATCACCACAAATGATGGTTCCTGCAATAACTATGAAAAGGAATTATTGATCACTAAGGTTGTTTCCTGCAATAACTACGAAAAGGGAATTACTGATTGTTAACAGTAAAAGTCTGTTGAAGAATTTATCTAAATACAGGTTGAATATGAAAATTCATTGGATTGTAATTGCAAATCACCACAATGCTCTCCTAACTTATTGATTTCTTCAAATTTTAGATATGCTTATCCCTGTGAAGCCTAAGACCCAAATGAATAATTAAATGAAGAAATTCCTTAAAAGATTCGAGCCCGCGTCCGGTATGTCAGAACGAGATGACGTTATCCACCTGACCACCGGGCGTCAGAATGTCTTCATTTAGTTCTTCATTTCCGTATGAGGCTTCTTAGTGAAAAGTGTATGCAAAATTGTGACGAAATCGAGAAGTTAATAGGGCATTGTGGTTAATGCAATTACTTTTGTATACAGTAAACCAATGGCCTGTAGATTCTAGATATATATTCAGTGGGTATAATATCTCTCTCTCTCTCTCTCTCTCTCTCTCTCTCTCTCTCTCTCTCTATATATCACAGTCTCTCTCTCTCTCTCTCTCTCTCTCTCTCTCTCTCTCTCTATATATATATATATATATATATATATATATATATATATATATATATATATATATATATATATATATATATATATATATATATATATATATATATATATATATATATATTTATATTTATATATTTATATATATATATATATATATATGCACAGTTTCTCTCTCTCTCTCTCTCTCTCTCTCTCTCTCTCTCTCTCTCTCTCTCTCTCTCTCTCTCTCTCTCTCTCTCTCTCTTTCAGTATTTGACTTACCTGTCTGTTTACTGGTCAAACCAAACCTCTTCTCAATTGTTGACAGAACGGACACGGTGTAGGTGAAGAACATTCCATGGGTCATCCCCGTCAGGCAATAAACGAGGATGTAAATCTCCTTCTTGGCCAGATACTGGAAAATAGATCGAATCGTTAGAAACATTGATTAGAAGAAAGGTGCTGGCATTTGTTAATTTTATACTTACTTTGAAGATTTTAATTTTTTTTATGTTCCTTGTATCTTACGGATAATTATTTCTTGCAATTTTCTTGCGACCTGATGTGATTCATAGATTTTTTCATATTGTTGCACTTTTTGTTTATCTATTGTTCACTTTGTGATAGGATGTTCATGTACTAGTGAAGTCAAACTCAAAGTTGCATGGGGCCATACACATACTTTTACCAAAAAAAAAAAGAAATAGGGAAATGTTTCGAATGAAAACCGAACTGGCTTTATGTTTAATTAAAGAATATTTTTCCTCCAGCCCCCTCTCAGCCGCCCCCTTACATTTGTTTTTTGTCTTGTTTTCAAGTCCAGAAACAAGAGTTCTTCATACATTCTTTCTGAAGTCTTCATTTGAAAACTCGTATGGACAGTCATTGTAGAACTGTATCATTGTCATTAACTTATTGACCTCGTAATTAGCCAAGTGAAGTTAGAACTAGCTTCGAAAGAATGAATTTCAGGGTCACCTTAATCCAAACGCTTAGAAAACTATTAATTCTCTACCTGTAGCCATTTGGGCTTGAAAACCCCAAAGCCACACTTGGTGTCTTCTATGTCTTGCTTGTTGTGGAGAATTTGCTCCACCTCCTCCTGCTTCTTCAGCTGTTCCTCCGTCAGTCTGGTCCCGCTGAGGTCGCCGATCTTCTGCTGCACATCCTGCAGGAATTTCCTCGCCTGGCTCATCTTCAGAGACCAGTTATTCTGAAGAAGGAAAAATAAATTAGTCAGAATGGTTCTTGTTAAACGGCACATTCGTCTAAAATTTAGGAAAGGACATATTTTATTTACTCAGAGTATTTTTGTCATAATTTTTATGATCCTAGCTTGATCTTTATTCATATACACAAAATACTTGCACAAATGAGAAATATACATATATAATACGCACGGAGGCTTGCATGCACATTAGCATAAGTTAACTAACATTTGTGAGAGACAGCGGGAATGGTGGCAGTTCACTTGAGCACTGGTCTCAGATAATATGCCTGTTTCTGAATTAGGATGACTTTGAACGTAATTATTAGGCTGACATAATGGACTTGCTTATCTTTTGCCAAGTTTCCTTTCTGTTTTCCAGTATACAGTGTTATCAATGTATGTAAAGGTTGTGAATATTTAAAAATACATGGTATTACTTTTGTCATTTAAGCTGCCATAAAGCGAGGAATTGTTTATAGGGTTTCTCATGCTTAGAGAGATGATGGTATTAAGCCCGGGGCAATTACCAGTGTATGCAAAGATAGTGACTATTTAACAATTCCTGGTATTACTTTTGAGTCTCATTCTGCCAAAATGCGAGGAATTGTTTATAGGGCTTCTCATGCCTACAGAGATGATGATATTAATCCCCAGGTTACATCGCCTACATATAGTTGTTTTCTGCAACAGCAGTAATTGTGATTTGGACAGTAAGAAGGGATCATTTTTAGCCATCTTCCATTACTCTATTTCCGAAAGGGAATTTCTGCTGTCGAATTTAGTGCCTGTACCTCTAGAGGTTTCAGAGAGATTCAGAATCTCTATTCTTAGGTACTGTGATGCCCAGTACCACAGGTCCGTCCTTCCCTCAACAGCAAAATTGTGTTAGAGGATGTTGTCGGTAATTTTCCCCTTCTTAACTGTGGTGTATGTATGTAGGTTTTGTTTGTTCATTTCTGTAGGTATTCTAACGATAGCCTACGTATTCATTTGTTCTGCGAAAGCTCACTTAACAAAAGAACATGGTGCACTGTAGTCATTACTAAGAACATGGTGCACTATAGGCATTACTAAGTTCCTCGTTCGGCGAGTGGGTTCCGTTCTCAGCTAGCACTCTGCTGGCCGCGAGTTCGAATCTCCGACCGACCAGTGAAGAATAAGAGGAATTTATTTCTGGTGATAGAAATTCATTTCTCGCTGTAATGTGGTTCGAATTCCGCAATAAGCTGTAGGTCCCGTTGCTAGGTAACAAATTGGCTCTCAGCCACGTAAAATAAATCTAATCCTTCGGGCCAGCCCTAGGAGAGCTGTTAATCAGCTCAGTGGTGTGGTTAAACTAAAGTATACTTAATTTTTTGTAGGGATTACTGAAGGTTCTTACAAGCGTCCCTTCGGCTCCTAGCTGCAACCCCCTTTCATTCCTTTTACTGTACCTCCATTCGTATGCTTTTCCTTCCATCATACTTTCCACCCTCCCCTAACAGTTGTTCCATAGTGCAACTGAGAGGTTTTCTTCCTGTTACTCCCTTAAATATTTTTTAGTCTATTTCCCGTTCAGCTCTGAATGACCTCACAGGTCCTAGTGCTTGGCCTTTGGCCTAAATTGTATATTCCATTTCTTTAACAAGAAAATGGCTATTTATGCTTGTGCCCTGTGAATGAAGCTCGTAATAATAATAATAATAATAATAATAATAATAATAATAATAATAATAATAATAATAATAATAATAAACTTTTACAGGTAATACAGTTTATTGATATAATAAAATTGTAGATTAATAGGATACACCAATTTAAACATGCTATTGTGATTTAATAATAATAATAATAATAATAGTATAATAATAATAATAATAATAATAATAATAATAATAATAATAATAATAATAATAAAAAACTTTTACAGATTATACAGCGTGATATAATTGTAGATTTTTAGTATACAACAATTTAATCACGCCATCATGAATTTTTAGCAATAATAATAATAATGATAATAATAATAATATACTGTGTCTTTTCTATCTTCCTTATGATTCGCTTGATCCAAACGACGAGGGATTTCTGATTGGATATTTCAATAAAAGACTTCCCGCATTCCACACACTATCCTTTTTCCAATATGAATATCGGCCAGTTGCTGACTAACATCGTAACATCGCTGAACCCGAAAAGCGAATCGTAAAGAAAATAGAAAAGAGACAGTATAAGAAAAATTCTCATAATACAGCCATCCTTTTTAGCAAGACCTGTCTAAAAGAGGGTCTACGCCCTTCAAATAATAATAATAATAATAATAATAATAATAATAATAATAATAATAATAATAATAATAATAATAATATTGTATCTCACGAAAATCGGTTGCTCTACTCATCGAGTGGCCCACTATACTCTTGAACCAGAAGGTTAGATCTACCCTGTCCAGATTCGTAGGCACGTTTATCTGTACCTTGAAGTGAGTTCCTCATTGGACGGGTTGGTATCGTTCTCGGCTAGCACTCTGCTGGGCCCGCGTTCGATTCTCCGACCGGCCAATGAAGAATTATAGAAATATATTTCTGGTCATAGAAATTAATTTCTCGTTATATTGTGGTTCGGATTCCACAATAAGCTGTAGGTCTCGTTGCTAGGTAACCAATTGGTTCTTAGCCACGTAAAATAAGTCTGATCCTTGGGGCCAGCCCTCTCTAGGAGAGCTGTTAATCAGCTCAGTTGTCTGGTTAAACTAAGGTATACTTCACTTGTACCCTGAAGTTAAGTGAGGCCAGGAATATCCAGCCATGCCAAGTCAATGTCATCAGAAGTAGACTTGTGACTAGTAATTAAAAGGTAGTGGTGCCAGTAACTGACGTAACCAACTGAAATGACGCTTTGATAATGTTGGGCCTTATTCTCTATCAGATGCCCAGGCATGTTGTACCATTGTTGTCTCTCATATTGTTGTTGTGATGGGTTTTACAGCCTTTTGTTTTTCTTTTCTTTTTCTTTTTAGTTCTGGCTTGGTGACAAGAAAGGCTACCTTTTTTACTCTGTTTCCCTTTAGCTCTGAATGACCTTCTAGATCCCAGTGCTTGGCCTTTGGCCTAAGTTTTATATTACATTCCATTCCATTCCTAGCAGTACCATTAACAAACGGTTTTATTGAATGAATAGATTAGATAAATCATTAAGTCTGTAAATCTTGGATGAAAATGTGCTTCGTCTAAGAAATAAAAGGGTTATGTGTGTGCCAGCATGATGTGATTGCAAGATGTAACTGCTTACTGCTAAAATTCATAATTTTAGATTAAAAAATAAAGATAGGATGTTGAGATACTGTGCTGCATTCAACTTAATAGTAATAATAATAATAATAATAATAATACTAATAATAATAATAATAATAATAATTATTATTATTATTATTATTATTATTATTATTATTATTATTATTATTATTATTATTATTATTATTATTATTATTATTATGGAACAAGCCCACCACAGGGGCCACTGACTTGAAATTCAAGCTTCTAAACTTAAAGGATATGATATCCACTTTTAAGAAGTAACAGAAGGTAACAGGAGATACAGAAAGAGGAGGAGATCAGTTATCAGAAAAGAAAATGTGAATTAACAAATTAATAAAGCCAGGGGTGAAAGTACTTACACAGTGAGAGCACCAAAGAATGTTCGAAATTAGTCTGTTAGATTAAAAGTATCACTTAGTACTCAGACTAGAGGAGTATCGATGGAATTCAAGTCTCAGAGAACGCCTCGATAAGGTAGACTTTCCAGCCAATTCATTGTTACGTGTCCCGTCAATTCGAAGGTATAGAATAGTTAGCTTTGATTCAGTGCTCGTGGGCTCTTATTTTTTCTCTAGTTCCTCTCTAGATTAATTTACGTGATGTATGAGCTAGGATCCTAGTTGCACTCTCCATGAATCCTAAATTTTCGTTCAATATTCAACACATTTAAAGACGTTGCACTCGGGAACTAAAATTGCCCAAAGGACTTCCACTTAAAACCTGACGTGTTACCTACGAGGATGAAGGCAATGAACTGATTAGAATCTCGTTTATGTCAACATTTTAGGGCTCTTCTAGATGTTAATGGCTCGCTGTGATTAGAGACTTATCAATGCACTTCAGGCCTCTGTAGACCTGCTTCTTGCTTTTAAGTTCCGATCGGGAAGAGCTTTGGTGACGTCATTAGGCCTATCATATCGCCGAAAAGAGTATGTACAAGATATCGCTGTATGGGGAGATAACGCTAATTGCTGAAGCAAAAACGTTTTTTGGTTGCTTCTGTTATTCAGTGTGTGGGATGATTGTGTGATTGAGAGAGAGAGAGAGAGAGAGAGAGAGAGTTATTTGGTTGAACGTTTAGAACTGTAGGCAAAAGGTAAGATTTTTTTTATTTATTTCAATTTAGTGACAGACAGAAAGACGCGTCTGCCCGTTTGAATGTTTTAAACTGCCAGGTCATTGGTAATATTTATTTTAATGAGAGAGAGAGAGAGAGAGAGAGAGAGAGAGAGAGAGAGAGAGAGAGAGAGAGTATACGGTTGAATGTTTAAAACTCCCAGGCAATAAGGTAAAATTTTTTCACTTCAGTTCACTGACAGACGGACAGATACGTATATCTCATTGAATGCTTAAAACTGACAGGCAATAACTAACATTTTGAGAGAGAGAGAGAAAGAGAGAGAGATTTGTATCAGTTGAATGTTGAAAACTGCCAGACAATCGATAGAATTTTTCTCGGTGGTTTTAATTCAGTGCTATCTATCCACATAACTTCAATTCATCTGCATCTGGCAATAACCTGATCCCTAACCATTTGTCTTTCTATTGTGGGCATTGTTTGGCTTTGATCTGAAACCATCAAAAGGTTGATCAATTTTTCGCTGCCGTTTTTATGTTTACTCTGAAGTTTTATCACTGAACCTTTGTTAATCTTTTTTGAATGATTGTAAGTTTCGGTAAACTGTTGGTAATTTTAGTTATATGTAAAAAAAAAACTTGTCTGTCCGTCCGCACTTTTTCCGTCCGCCCTCAGATCTTCAAAACTACTGAGGCTACAGGGCTGTAAATTGGTATGTTGATCATCCACCCTCCAGTCATCAAGCATACCAAATTGCAGCCCACTAGTATTAGAAGTTTTTATTTTGTTTAAGGTTAAATTTAACTATAATCGTGTGTTTGGCAATGATATAGGCCAGGCCACCACCGGCCTTGGTTAAAGTTCCATGGGCTGCGGCTCATACAGCATTGTTCCCAGACCACCAAAGATAAATCTGTTGTCGGTAGCATTGATTATACGCTGTACAGAAAACTCGATTGCGCCGAAGAAACTTCGGCGGATTTTTTACTGGTTTATTTAAATTCTATAGTGGACACAGCAATTTAATTATTTCAGCGCATAATTCTTTGCTTCTCGAATCGAGCCAGATGAATATTCGTCAAAAGGATGTTAAGAATGATGATGCTGTCGTCATTAGTGCCCTAATTATTGGTTATAATTGGCCGCCGAAACTTGAATACAGAATCTCTTGCAAAATCGGATCGCTTTATTCCATATACACTCACTACCAAGAATGGCATTTCTTAGCCTTTTCTAGTTACTCTACTGCCTTTATTCTTGTGATCTTTCTTCTCATGTTCGAGGACTTTCTTCTTATATTAGAGGACTTTCCTCTTCTGTACTTTTGCTCCAATTTTCTTTCATTCTGTGTTGGAGATGAACTTGTCTTGTAGCTGTAACTAACCCTCAAAACTGTACACATTTACTTTTCTGTAAAAGAAAACTATAGTGCCGACTTTGTCTTTCTGTCCGCCCTCAGATCTTAAAAACTACTGAGGCTAGAGGGCTGCAAATTGTCATGTTGATCATCCACCCTCCTATCATCAAACAAATGACAGGAAAATCTATACTGACGGATCAAAATCGGAAGATGGAGTAGGATGTGCAGTGGTGTGTGAGGGGGAATCATATATAAAAAAGTTACCAGACTCCTCATCCATATTCACCGCTGAAGCAACAGCCATAGTTGATGCTTTAAATCTTGCATCTGATAAGAAATTTAAATCCACAGTAATGTATAGTGACTCAAGGAGTGTTTTAGAAGCCCTAAAGAAGTTTAATCCTACCCGTCCCTTAATTCAAAAGGCTCAGGAATGGCTTTTTTATCTTTCTGTTCGCCACAAATCAGTAAAGTTTTGTTGGATTCTGGGCATACTGGTCTAGAAGGGAACGAACTGGCTGATAGTAACCTAAAGGATACTGCAAGATGTGGTTTCTTAACTAATAAGGTGCCACATTTGGATATGCGTCCAGTTATTTGAGGATACATTTGTAAGAAATGGCAGCAGAGGTGGACTTCCTCCATTTTATCCACAAATAGGAAGTACAGAAATATTAGAAAAAGTATTGATTTTTGAGTTCGGGTTTTAATCATAACAGAAGATTCGAGATCATCCTAACACCGCTTAGGATTGGCCATACCCGCTTCACCCATAGTTATATTTTAGAGGGAGCCAGTGCCCCAGTTTGTGCTCACTGTGGTGGTCAGCTATCCGTTGAATACATGCTGGTGCACTGTCCTAGATTTAATCGCCTTAGGGCAAAGTTCTTATTGCCTGGGAAGACTATTTTAGAAATTTTAAGTGATGATGTTGGGGTAGATAACCTTATGGGTTATCTGAGAGAATCTGATCTTTTTAATGAGATATAATTTAGTATATTTTTTAAAGACTTGTCATATATATTTTATACATTAAGTATATATTTTAAATATAAAATTTTCATATATATTTATCTTTTATGGTTTTTATCTAATATCATTTTTTCATTTTTTACGTTCATAATTTAACACTGAATTTTACTAGTACAGTATGTTATCGTTCACTTTTTCATTATCAATCACATCATTAATTTATATATTTCATCTTCATCGCTGCGCTGAATAATCCTAATGAGTTTCCGGCGCTTGGTCTTCAAGACCCAAATTTCATAATCAATCAATCAGTCAATCAGTCAAACATATCAAATTGCAGCCCTCTAGCCTCAGTAGTTTTTATTTTATTTAAGGTTAAAATTAGCCAATGTCGTGCATTTAACAACGATATAGGACAGGCCACCACCGCCCATGGTTAAAGTTTCATGGGCCGCGGCTCATATAGTATTATACCGAGACCACCGAAAGATAGATATATTTTCAGTGGCCTTGGTTATACGATGTACAGAAAACTCGATTGCGCTGAAGAAACTTAGGCGCATTTTTTTTTTTTTTTTTTTTTTTTTTTTAGCCGTGGGTGGACTTCTTATATGTCTGACCTTTCACTTAGCTACGTGCAATTCCAGTGTTTGAAATGTTTCCCCGTTATGACTATGGTAACACAATTACTATAGTATTTGTTAAATCTTTATTTTCTTGTATGTATGTTTGGCATGGCGAAGATATGACTGTCAAGAAGACGGTGATTTAGTTCATTATACAGTTAACTGGTTTTGTATACGATTTTAAATCGCTCATACTCATTTCACGACCCTTCGCCATACGCACCACATAGATATATTGCTTACAAATATAACGAAAACCATGATTCAACAAATGCAAAAGCCGTGTGCATCCTACCTCTTACGAAAAGCTCCTGAAAGTGTGTCAGTGTGGTGTCACCAGATGTCAGCACTGCTATGATGCCAGTGCTATTCTGAGACTGTGACTGAGAGAGCACTGAGTTTGATAGCTGAAGACAACTTGTTTATGTCCTCGAGCAAATGTATGTAACAAAACCTTAAAATTCCCCAGATTACAGAATGAACTTATTTTGTTGCTGAGTCAAGTATTCTGTAAATTGATACGTCAGAGATATATACACCATTGTATTGCAAGTGTAAGAGTGTATTGAAACGATATATTCCCTTAAGGTGTTTAAGAGAATCATTGGCTGGCGAGCCTTCACGAATAAAGTCAGAAGTCACCATGACGATGGAAATGAAATCGTCGTTTAGATCATGGTGTGGCATAAAGAGTTTAAAAAATCCACCTTACACAGGTCTTCTTTCCTCATTCCGTAATGGCTTCGCTTTGGATCTCATAAGTGTCTAAAAATATATCCAATAAAAAACATGTTTTCACATTGAAAACATACTCACACCTCAGTTCCTAGAACTTGGATAGAAATGATTTGTTCTTTTTTATTGTGGGGAGGAACTTTAAAAATAAGAATTAGAATGCTACCCCAGGAGGGTTTTCAAGATACTCTTACGGTATGTAAACAGCTGTAATCTGTGCCTGGAGAGAGTTGTTAGATGGAGCAATAGGTCTTTGTAATGGAACAACCCTTAACCTGTATATGGGAGCAATTGGAAGATGATAACGGGAATCCATAGATCTTTGTAATAGACATTTGTACTTCATGAAGTCCTTATTCATCTCCACTTTTTAATATTTACGCTGTTTTACCCACTTGTGCTCGTTGTGTTCATTATTTACCACAGGGCCTCCCACTTTAAGTGGCACGTGCACCTTTTCCTATTGCAGTGTAATCACCAAAGACAGTGGCTTCTCTGACAGAGAAATCATTCTTCTGCTTTTGCCCAGCAATGCTACCATTGTCTCTTCTGGATTTTCTCTTATAATAATTGGCAGAATGATTGACAGTTTGTTAACCTTCCCCAGCTCAGGTCGAGAGGAGATAAGGAATAGCTAACGAATTTTATCCACGTCATTAAAAACTGAAGGAGGTTGAGATTTTAGCAAGTAGCTTCTTGGTTTAAACATAGGTTCGTTCCCAAATTATTTTCGGTCCCAGTGATACTTAGATCAAATTAGGCTGGTTTGTTATCACTAAATTTCATAGAAACAGCTTCTTAGTGTAAACATCAAAATTACGTCAAATTTATCTGTTGTATAGGCAACTTATCAGGATTAATAAGTAATTCCGGTGATGTGGTTTTATTATTGCCGCTGTTGTTTCCAGTTAACTTTGAATTATTAAAATGTATGTATGTATGAATTATTAAAATGTATGTATGTATGAATTATTAAAATGTATGTATGTATGTACATTATATATGTATGTATGTGTGTATGAGTTTGGCTACGTTGTGGTTCATCGTCCAAGTCTGACTGTCATTTTCAATGATTGGCTTTATTTTATACCATAGAAGATCGCCCAGTTTCCTTCGGTTATCAACAGGGCCAATAACATGCTAGGACCCGTACTTGCTCAGTTTAGAGGACAGAATCCCGGAAGCTCTCAGCGGCTATTGACAGAACTCAAATTCAAAGTCCTTGATGTTGTTTAGGGTGACGAGTATGTAAGGCGCTGCAATCTTTCTTTATTTTCCTCCCAATCACTTCAGTTTTCCCTCTTCTGACAGTTGTTTCTTAGTGCAACTGCGAGGCTTTCCTCCTGTTGCACATTTAAAGCCTTTTTGCTCTCAATTTCCCTTTCAGCGCTGAATGACTGTAGGTCGTAGCGCTTTGCCTTTGGTCTGAATTTTATGTTCCAATTCACTTTTTTGCTCTAAGTATTTCTCAAAATATGAATACGTTAGTCTGTAGCTTCTCTGGAAAGCGTGCCTGCATATTCTGAGGGGAAGGTAATTCAGTTATTTGAAACTAAAGACATTGTACTGTAATGCATTAAATCACTGATTATGTTTGATATTTATATCTGCATCCAGGTAGGAGAAGGGTAAAAAAAATTACTTGAACCAAGCCCTTGCATGTATTTCTACACCTCATCAAGGTTCAGGTACAAGTGACTTGTGCAAGAACTTGTACCTGAACCCTGATGAGCTGTAGAAATACATGAAAGTGCTTGCTGCAAGTAATTTAATTTATTTTTTCTTTTTAATGGTTGAGATCTCCTCTTTCTGTATTTTCCTTTGCCTTCTCTTACTTCCTAATGAACACCTTATTCTTTGGAAGCTTGCACTTCAAGTCAGTGGCCCCAGTGGGCTTGTTCCATAAGAATAGGGTTCATCTTCTGAATAATAATAATAATAATAATAATAATAATAATAATAATAATAATTTAATAATAATAATTATCCTTCTTGTGGTTGCAGATTACACCATAAATTTAGTCTATTTTTTTTTTAATTTGGACAATACTTTCGCAAGGGCCAACTGAAGATTATCTCAGGCAAATAAGCTACGAATGACGTCAACCTTCAAATCAGATCAATTCAGTGGAGGGTGCAATAGTCAACCTTGAAATGTTATAATCAGTTGCAGACTCACAATAGGTACTCTGAGAGTTTAATGGCTTCTCAAGGGTGATGACAAGATGAGCCTAACACTGAATAGTAATTCAAACAAATCGTTGAAGCTTATGTTTGTTTTACACTCAGAGTTAGATTTTATATAGTATATAGTATCTCTCTCTCTCTCTCTCTCTCTCTCTCTCTCTCTCTCTCTCTCTCTCTCTCTCTCTCTCTCTCTCAAGTCATACAATCTTAAATTTGTTTTTCACAACTGACTTGGAGTCTTTCACCTTTATACCCCCCACCTCTCTCTCTCTCTCTCTCTCTCTCTCTCTCTCTCTCTCTCTCTCTCTCTCTCTCTCTCTCTTTCTCTCTTTCAAAGTCATACGATCTTAAATTTGTTTTTCACAACAGAGTTGGATTCTTTCACCTTTATACCCCCACCTCTCTCTCTCTCTCTCTCTCTCTCTCTCTCTCTCTCTCTCTCTCTCTCTCTCTCTCTCTCCGTACTTCAAGGCTGCTTAACAAACTAGCAGAGTCCTGTTAGATTTTTTCGTCATCAACAGTTTAACAAAAATCTGTTATATGCAGCAAGGAGCGAACCAAAGCAGGGATTTTTACCTTGAGGGTGAGTTGACAGAATTTTAGCAAATTTTGCTCCTTTGGTTGTACTTACTCCTCGGATCTTAGTTTGGGTGAAGACGCAGCCACCCGAATCTATAAGACATTTAGGAGCTTTCGAGAGCTCGTCGAATTGTTTGAGTTTCACAGAAACCTCACAATAAAAACTGAAATCAGTTTCCAGTCATTGTGTTCGCTGCAGGCATTACTTAAGGTTCTTTGCAGCGTGCTTCGGCCCCTAACTGCATCCGCTTTCGTTCCTTTTACTATACCTCTTTTCATATTCTCTTTCTTCCGTCTTACTTTCCACCCTCTCCTAACAATAATTGATTCATAGTGCAACTGCGAGGTTTTCCTCCTGTTACACATTTCAAACTTTTACCGTCAATTTCCCTTTCAGCGCTGAATGACCTCATAGGTCCCAGTGCTTGGTCTCTGGCCTAAGTTCTGTATCCAGTTCAGTTCAGCTCATAGGTCCCAGTGCTTGGTCTCTGGCCTAAATTCTATATCCAGTTCAGTTTAGTTCAGTTTACAATTATTGTGTTAACCAACTTCCTTTGTGGTACTGAAGGATAGCCCCACTTATTGTATCCAGGCCGTTGGTTGAGACAGACCTTTGTGATGCATTTGTATCAAGAGTATCATAAATTTGAGGTCATTAATAGGCAAATTCGAGGTCATCAAGAGCGACTACAATAATTTTGTTATTCTTCTTTGTAAAATTTGTACTCCAATCAGAAATTGGGATACTCAACCAAAAGATATCAGAGAATAGCAATGTATATGAACACCCATTCATCTCATTGTCTCTTGAGATAAAATATTTCAAATAAATTGGCTGCGATATGGACACTTCTTGAGTATCATCTCACGCCATCAATTGCGACTCCACAATTATCTTAGATCCCTGCCAGGAAAAACGTGACGAGGCATTAAGGAGAACTCTTGTAACATGAGTACACTTGCTGAACCACGATTTCGCTCATAGCAGCGTCACCTGAGTCACTTGAGCACTTATGAACAATTAATAATTTCATAAATGGTCGAGCTAGGATGCATCACATGTTTTCACACAAGTTTGATGTGTCTTTGCAAAATACAACTCATTTTAGTTTACTGTTTTCTTCGTAAATAATCTTGTTTTTTACTTTATAACCTTTTCTCTTGACGTCATTGGCTTGTACGAAAATCTTGGGCTTGTAAGTTGTTATACAATGTTTGGCATTTAAGACCTCAGTAATAACTTGTCCCCATAGGGGGATAGTGCCGTCAGTGCACCTCATGAGGTGTACTGTAGGCATTACTAAAGGTTCTTTGTATCGTCCCTTCCTTAGGCCCCTAGCTGTAAGCCCTTTCATTCCTTTTACTGTACCTCCATTCATGTAATCTTTCTTCCATCTCACTATCCACCCCTCTCTTAACAAATATTTCATAGTGCAACTGCTTTGAGGTTTTCCTCCTGTTACACCTTTCAGACCTACCTACTCTCAATTTCCTTTCCACTGCTGAATGACCTCATAGGCCTTTGGCCTAAACTCTATTTTCAATTCTATATTCAGTAATATCATGGCTCTTAATTCCCATTACTTGGACTTCCCTCACTGCGTCGTTGATTTATACGAAAACATTGAACCTATAAGTTGTTATACAACATGGCAATACGTAAGCGAGAAGAATATTTGACATTTCGTAACTTTGCTTGTAATGTCCATCACCGCTTACCAGAGAGCAATTGTCAGTGGGATGATATGACTAACAAAATGAAGTGGGCTCATGTTTTCGTAGATGTCCCATCGGGAACTTCAGGTTTGTTCCAGAGATTGTTATTGCAAATCAGCAACAGAAGTTAACAGACGTGAAAATGAACACAGAAAATAAAGCATAATGTAAGGAAGCCTCTTGCATCAGTCCAGAGTGAACACTGGCCATTGTTATGAAATGTGAATTGAGGAACAACACGAGATACTTTTTGTATAAATTTTTGGGAACTCCGTTCCACACACCACAGGAAAATCAGGTACATCTGTCTGTTACTTATCTGATATACATTGTGTCATGTATGTCTTAACGTATGTGCAAGACATGTTATATAACGCCGTCCGCAGACGTGTCCTGTTCAAAGCTACGGCTAAATGTTACGCAGTGCTTTAGAGTATAAGTTTAATCAATTGTTATTGTGTTGGTGTCGAATCCGGCACACGGGCTTCGATCCTGTAAATTCCACCTCATGTATGTAAAATATAATTCCTTATTATGTATCGAGCTTCGATGCTCATATGATTGTTATGATTCCATTATATATGCAATATGTATTTCGTATACACTCTTACCGCCTTCTGAAAGGCAGTAGAGCAAATGAACACGAGCTGAAAGATATAGCTTTATTATAGCCCTTCATCCTCGGACGTCTGCAACGAGTATGGGATTCCACCTCAGATACTAAATACCATCATATTTACCTTGCAGATAAGAATGAAGAATTGTAGTATGTGTTATATATACCAACACATCACATTGGTAAACATCATATCTAGGTTATTATATTTAACATGCATAACACATATCGAGCATTTTTCATTAAATTCGTAGATTTTCAGGTTATTTCTAAACATGGAAACAAACAAGTCGTTCTTCATTGTTATTTAATCATACATTGTCACAAAGCGCTCATTTTCTTGGCTTAACTTGTGTTTGAATAAATAAATTGTGTTAGTTACAAAGTTATAATGTACAGAGTACGAATTTTAATCATTTTTCACACACACACACACGCGCATTCAGCTTCAAAAACCCCGGTAACTTAGTTCATTTTAAGTCCAGTTTTTGTTCCGAATATCTTTTGATGATGAAGTTATATTGAATGTGTTGTGGTATGAACAACCGCTTGTTTGTCATATTCAGAAGTACCTTGTAATATTTCTCCTGCGGTTTCGGAGTATTACGTTGTATGATTACCTGGAGTATTACGATGATATAATTACCTGGAGTATACCTGGAGTATTACGTAGTATGAATACCTGGGGTATTACGTTGTATGATTATCTGAAATTTAACGTTTATGATTACCTGGAGTATTGCGTTGTATGATTATCTGAGTACTACGTTGTATGGTTACCTCGAGTATTACGTTGTATGGCGCCTTGTTGGGGAGACGAATAGTTTCAGTACATGCTTACTACAGTAGTGTGTGGCTTATTCATATGCATCCATGCATTCTTCACTTCTTGTGCTCGCGATAATGTTGGTTTTTTTCTACTTAGTTCAATATATCAGTTTAATTTTTGTTTTGAGAAACTCGTTTGGGGCAGTTGTTGAAAAAGATACGTTATGATAAAAATAAGTACTTGATATGCATTTCTCTTTTTTCATGTCCGTGACCTTTGCTGTTGTGATGTCAGTTTGATACTACTCGGTCAATCTCCCAACCTTTCTCATGTCAACGATTCGGTGACATCCACAATTGACTAGTTTGTTTATCAAATGTATCGAGATGTTTCGAAGTTCACAGAGAGAGAGAGAGAGAGAGAGAGAGAGAGAGAGAGACTGCCATATGACTATCCATTTGCTTCAGTTGAAGAACTTTTGACCTTTTGGTAAGCTATTTTTAGTGTTTGACAATTAATTTCAGGTCGGGTATCGGTTTTTTTTTAACCCTCCTCTGCGTTTCCTTAAAACATTTAATATTCCTTTTACCGTGTGTGGCCTGTTCATCTTTACTTAACATGAGCATAACATATCTTAATTATCTTGCTCTGACCAAAGACAGATATTGATAATATGTAAATGACACTGGCTGTTGCAGAATGTTTTGTTCTCCACCAAAGTACTGCATTTAAAGCTTTTTGATGTGCGGCCACTAGATTTATGATCAAGTTGGATGGGTACAGTACACACAGACTTTTTTCGAAATTAAGTAGACTTGGGATGAAACATGAGATGAAAACAGAGGGGAAAAATCGGAACTTTATGCAGATTTTAATAAATAAGAAAAATGACAGGCTAAACCCTATTTCTTTGGTGTTACCGCCAGCCAGAAAGGAGTACTTTTGGGTCGAATTAGGCGACTGCTAGTCAAATTAAGGTTACCCATTGAAATCAATATTGCTCCGTTTTCTTTAGTAGTCATCCGCGGCGATCATTTTCTTTTTTGCATCATAACGCAATATGCGCTCGTTTTCATTGCTTCTTTGCCCGTCGTCGCCCCTCCCCCTCTCTCTCTCTCTCTCTCTCTCTCTCTCTCTCTGTTTATTTGTTTTATATTTATTTAGTTCCTTAAAAGATGCTGAAATTAGATAACGTAGTGGCTTATAAACACCGTTTTCCTCTAAGGATTGAAGCTTTCGTTAACGGTTTGGAAGATGAAGAATGAGAAAGATAGAGGAGTGAAAGTATAAATATTAGTTTTAGGAGTGAAGGTATAAATATCAGCTTTATGTCGCATATTGGTTACGATCCATTTTTCGAACACATCGAGTCAGAACTTTTGAAAAAAAATAGAGAAGGAAGTCACTTTTAAATCCTTTTTGAAAAAACCCGAATGTCATTAACGGATCATTATTTAAGAAAATCTTTAGAGAGCTTAAAAGCAACGGACCTCAGGTGACCAAAGCAGCCATTTAAACCTGACTTAAATCCAAAACTAACCGAATGTTAAAAACCTGTTAATTATATCCCTTCGAGAAACACAAAATGAAGAACATGTGTCTTTCTAAGTTTTTCCACATCCAGAAAAAAAAATTACTAAAATTTTTTTATTTCATTTGTTGATTTTTTTTCTATTTTAATGAGTGATCTCTTATTCCTGTATTTCACATTTGCTGCTGTTACTTCTTTTCAACGAACACCATTATATTCTTTGGAAGTCTGAATTTCAAGTCAGTGGCCCCTGTGGTGGGCTTGTTCCATGTGAATAGGGATCATTTTCTGAATAATAATAATAATAATAATATCATCAAGTCAGTGACCCCTGAAGTATCGTTCCAAATGAATAGGGTTCATATTCTGAATAATAATAATAATAATAATAATAATAATAATAATAATAATAATAATAATAATAATAAAATAATAATAATGATAAAAGTAAGATGGTCATGGTAGAACCCCGGGCACCTGCCGAGTGCCCAATAAAAATAAATGTTTACCCTGCAGGGAATTTCAGGTAGCGGTTGTGTATACGAGTATAACAGGAATGCAATAAAAAGATCCCCCACTCTATTATATATATATTTTTTGTACTTTTTTTTCTACAAGCTTTCTAAAGTGTCCTTGCAACGGCGACGAGGTCCTCGGGCAATTTCATTTGTTGATCGGTATCTCGGCTGGAAATGAATGGGGAATTTCTGAAAATAAAAAAAAAAAATATGTAAAAAAGGGTGAGGGTTAAAAAAATGTTGGCCACTCTGCACATTTCAGGAGAGAGATGAAGCTGTTGACCTTCCTCCCAAACGATATGGATTCCGAGAAAACTGGACATAATATTCAATTGCAAACGGGGAGAGAGAGATAGAGAGGGAGAGAGAGAGAGAGATCTTTGTCTTTAGTACACTTTGAAATTAACAGTTGTTAGAACTCCCAGCACATTATTTATTTTTTTTAAATAATTCTTAACGTTGAGAGAGAGATAGAGATAGCAAACCGACTGCTGCATTTAGTTGCATGAATGACCCTTAAAAACCCTTGCTGTTGCCTATGTAATTTTCCCCCGACCGCCGTTACTAGAAGTAACCTCCTCCTCCTCCTCCTCTCCCCCTCCCCCTTCTCCTCCTCCTCCCTCCTCCTCCTCCTCCTCCTCCTCCTCCTCCTCCTCCTCCTCCTCCTCCTCCTCCTGGCCTCTGAATGAACAAGGAATTCCTCATTTCAAGAAACGAGCGCCCCGGACGGTAGCCTGACGGCTGACAACTTCAAGTAGCATTCACCTTTTCAAGGTTCTCTCTCTCTCTCTCTCTCTCTCTCTCTCTCTCTCTCTCTCTCTCTCTCTCTCTCTCTCTCTCTCTCTCTTCGTCTTGCAGTTTGCATATTCGAAACTTATTTCCTCTCTCTCTCTCTCTCTCTCTCTCTCTCTCTCTCTCTCTCTCTCTCTCTCTCACTGCGTTTGGATTCCATATAAGAAATCGTGAGGTTTTGGGGTGTTCCGGCAACTGTTTATTTCAAAATGTATATAAGACATCAATCTCTCTCTCTCTCTCTCTCTCTCTCTCTCTCTCTCTCTCTCTCTCTCTCTCTCTCTGGCATACTGTCAAAGGAAAATAGATTTCTTTATGTATATATCAGTTTTAGGAATTTTTCTCTCTCTCTCTCTCTCTCTCTCTCTCTCTCTCTCTCTCTCTCTCTCTCTCTCTCTCTCTGAAAAGTTGTCATTTGGGAGTCGCTGCGTACTTCTGAGAAACTGCCGAGGAATCAATAGGTTTCTATTTTTATTCTAATTTCCTGGAAAATTATCACGTTACTTATGAATGGCTGTGTAATGATGATTTTACAACGCACTGCGCTCGAATAGAATATTAAATTTATTCCCCGGTTCCTGGAAAATTTGTTCCTTAGTAGTTTTTATCGGAAAAACTTGACGTGAATTTGAAATTTTACCTGGATTGGTAACCTTTTCGTTTCGCCTGCTACTGTATTGGATGTTACACACACACACACACACACACACACACACACACACACACACACACACATACATACATATATATATATATATATATATATATATATATATATATATATATATATATATATATATATTATATATATACATATATGTATATATTCGAATATTACTAGGTTAAATAACAAGTCAAGTTACCAGTATCTAATTACGAATGTCAGTTATTCCTTTATTAGTATCGGTAACACACTGTCAGTAATAATATTGTACAGTCCTGCGTCAAGTACCCTTTCAGTTTTACTGAAAGCTGTACAAACATTTCCGTGACGAGAACCGTGTCTCTATCTGGCCTTCAAGGGTACATTATTGAAAAGTCTCTCTTTTTTTGCGCTGCCTTTAACAACTATGCCTCTAGATGTTTTAGATTCGTGTAACCTAACGAAAATGCTCTCCGTGTTTTGCCAGAAAGGTCGGCCGTTTCAGAGAGACTGTAACTCCCCTTTAATTTCCGCAGGAAGTTGCCTATATTCAATATGTTTCTGTTTTAATTAGTGATTATTTTGCAGTCTGTACATTGAAGGTTTTGGCAAGTTTATACATTAGGTACCTGACATTGAGTCATATTTGGCTGTATTTGTACAGAATGCCTTTAAGTGAATTACTAGTTCATTAACCACACCAGGACATTCCGTGACATTCCTGCATTCTGCTGACGTCTCCTGAATTCAGGTTTATCAGTTTTATTTTCTGTTCCCTCATATTTATCTGTTTATCACTTTTGCCTATAACAGTTGGTTTGCTCTCTCTCTCTCTCTCTCTCTCTCTCTCTCTCTCTCTCTCTCTCTCTCTCTCTCTTCCTTCCTCTTTATTCATATCACCTTTTCCTCTCTCTCTCTCTCTCTCTCTCTCTCTCTCTCTCTCTCTCTCTCTCTCTCTCTCTCTCTCTCTCTCTCTCTTCCTTCCTCTTTATTCATTTATCACCTTTTCCTTTAACTTCTCTCTCTCTCTCTCTCATCTTTATTAATTCATCACGTTTTCATTTAACTTCTCTTTCTCTCTCATCTTTATTAATTCTTCACCTTTTTCTCTCTCTCTCTGTCTCTCTCTCTCTCTCTCTCTCTCTCTCTCTCTCTCTCTCTCTCTCTCTCTCTCTCTCTCTCTCTCTCAGGCTGATTTCCCTTTGGACCCCCTTGGGTTTATTAAAGTCTTCAGACTCTATCTTGAAAGATTTTCAGCTGAAGATTTAAAGAAAGAAAGAAACAGAAAAAGAAAGACGAGAGAAGGAAGGTCTTTGCTAAATATTCTTTGTCTTGACTTTGTGATATACGAGTTCATGTTGGCCTTCAGAACAGCAGGAATTTCTCTGCCACCGTCTGAAACATTGACATGATTAGATGGCGAGAACTGATTGGCATGTTCTGCAAAAGGAAAAAATTGAGCCTTTTCATTTCCTCTCTCTGCCTTGTTACTAAGAATGCCATGTGCAGGCATCCGCGTGGGTTTGTCAATGTGCCCAGTTTTTATACTTTTATTTTGATATTCATCGACATTTTTGCTTGAATATTTCCCATCTCTCTCTCTCTCTCTCTCTCTCTCTCTCTCTCTCTCTCTCTCTCTCTCTCTCTCTCTCTCTTTCCGCTTTATTCGTGGTTTATGTCAATAAATACCATGTATTACAACCATAAAGTTTTGTGGTTAATTTGATCAATTTTATTTTTACGTATCCCAAACAGAAATTTAATATATGAAATCACATGAGCCTAATGCCGTGTTCAGGCCTGTAAGTCCAATTTCAAGACTTGTGTAACTACTCTTTCATTATATCAACTTTTAAATTGTGATATTGCCTAACCTTATCAAACTAGAAAGGGCTAACGGAAAGATTCTCGATATTCTGAGAGTTACTGTAGATCAGTGATTCTCAAACTGGGTGCCGTGGCACCTCAGTGCCTATGGGTGCCGCAAGATTGTCATGAATTTTGTCTTGGGTAGATCATCTCAATGAACATTTCTAAAAAAAAAAAAAAAAACGAGTTTGCAGAAGCCTTCATATATAATTATTATTAGTGTGTCTGCTCTAATATATATATATGTGTGTGTTTTTGTGTGTGTGCGCGCGCGTGTGTGTGTGTGTGTGTGTGTTAATTCATGAAATATGGTAGGATGGTGAAAAACCAGTGCCACGGTAATGATTGCATAAGTTAAGGTGCCATCACAAAAAAAAAAGATGGTATGTATCCTAATTGGGGCTTTTAGCAATTCCAGCAGCGATATATCCACAATAAATTCAACTTTTCGTTAATGGTATTAATTAAGATGTCACCTCATGAAGCCTTGTATTATATCCCTGTGAGACCACCTTTTGATGTGCTGAAGTCTTTGGAGTCTACACCAGATCCTTTAATTATTATTATTATTATTATTATTATTATTATTATTATTATTATTATTATTATTATTATTATTCAGAAGATGAACCCTATTCATAAAGAACGAGCTCACCAAATGGTCCATAGACTTGAAATTCAGGCTTCCTAAGAATTCGGTGTTCATTGGGAAGCAGAGAAAGTAAAGGGAAATACAGAAAGAGATCTCTCTCATTAAAAAGAAACAATAAATTAATAAAATGATACTGTATTAAAATGTAAGGAAAAGAGCATTGCGGTAGTAATGCATTGCATCTTCGCTTGAACTTTTGAAGTAGGAATAGCATAAAGAATAGTTACGTTAGATTAAGTGATGCCAATGTTATTATGAAACATGGACGTAACAGGCATGTCAAAGATGTAGACGTGTATAACAAATAACAAGAAAGGAGAATGATTAATTTTCCTAGCGGGAATCATTGACTGATGTGTATTGTGCCCTTGATAAAACTAGAAGAAAGTGCGTCATTTAAATATACGTTCAAAGAGCCACTGCAGTTTGAGGAACAATATATACAAAAACCCCGTAGGCCTAGAGGGTAGCGCCGTTATTGTACCTCGCGGTGGTGCATTGTAGGGATTACTAAAGGTTTTTTGCCGCGTCCCTTCGGCCCCTAGCTGCATCCCCTTTCATTCCTATTACTGTACCTCCGTTCATATTCTCTTTCTTCGGCCTGGCTTTCCACCCTCTCCTAAGAATTATTTCCTAGTGCAACTGCGAGGTTACACCTTTCAGACCTACCTACTCTCAGTTTCCTTTATAGCGCTGATTGAACCTCATCATAGGTCCCAGCGCTTGGTCTTTGGCCTAAACTCTGTATTCCGTTGCAATATATACAAAAAGAAGTCATCATGTTACTATTATATTCTCGGGTCAAAGTGACACGTCTTAGCCAGCACCACAAGTCTAAAACTACTACGCAAGACTGACCTTCCAGCGACAGTCCAGATTAAAAGAAATTTTCTTCTATGATACAGTTTCTGGAAGAAGCCGGCGTGCAAGGTGGGATCGGACGATTTCGAAATTCGTTTCGGTATAAGAAAAAAAGGCCATTTTTCTGCTTCATAATCACGTGGGTAATGCTATGTTTTGCAATCCGGGGCTGGATAGGGTTCACAAAGAGATTTATACGCGCGCGCGCGTACACACAGACACACACGCACACACTATATATGTATATATATATATATATATATATATATATATATATATATATATATATATATATATATATATATATATATATATATATATATATATATATATAAAAAATGTGTATATATAGTATATATATATGATTTATATTGGAACAGGGAATGCCTTTTCAATAATGAAAGAGATTGCAGCATTGTATAAAAGACAAAAAGCAATGGAAAAACGGGAACTTAAAGGTGACCTCATTACGTTATGAAAGAAGCTATTAAAACTTTGGGGGGGGGGATGAAATGCTGTTTTTATCATCTTTGTATGAAACTGAAAATACTGTAAAGAACCTCAAGAACTGGAAAGCAATTGGCCATGATGACAGCAGAACTATTAAAAATGGGTCCGAATATGACAGCTCAAGTATTAAAGAAGCTGTTGCATTTGATGTAATGTACTGAAAGGAATGGAATGGACTATAGAGTTTAGGCCAAAGGCCAAGCACTGGGGCCTATGTGGTCAGTCAGCGCTGGAAAGGAAATTGAGAGTAGGTAGGTTTGAATGGTGTAACAGGAGGGAAACCCTCAAAGCAGTTGCACTATGAAATAATTGTTAGGAGAGGGGGATAGCAAGATGGAAGAAAAATTATGAATGAAGGTACAGTAAAAGGACTGAAAGGGGTTGCAACTAGGGGCCAAAGGGCCGCTGCAAAGAACCATTAGTAATGTCTACAGTGCACCACGTGAGGTGCATTGACGGCACTAATACCCCCCCCCCCTTAGGGGTGTAATGTATTGAAAGGAAATGTATTAGTGTTTCTTCTTTCTGTAATACAGGAGGATTCTGTTACGCGCATTACAGTTGGACAGAAGAGAAGGGGAAATGAAAGTGTTGATAATGGGTATTTGCTCATGATATAGTATTGCTACTTAAAAGTGTTTAAGATCTGCAAACCTTAGTTAACAATTGGTGAATGCGACACTGGCTGTCGGGCATTTTGTTTCTTTGCAGACTCCACTGTTAGTGGCCCCGTAGGGGGTTAAGTGCAGCCAGTCCACCTCACGTAGTGCACTGTAGGCATTATATTCAAGGTTGTTTGCAGCGTCCCTTCTGCCCCTGGCTGCACTTACATTTTAGCCTTTTATTTTACCTCCATTCCGCTTCCTTTCTTCAGTCATGCTGTCCAACCACTCCAACTCCCTCTTTTCACTGCCTGAAGCATTGAATTGCTGAAGGTGTTCCAGTACTTGGCTTCATAGCCTAATTTTCATTAATTAATCGGTCAATCGGCTATTAGTGGATATTTCTCACGTACGTTATAGCTGTGTGGTGACTGGTTGTTTGTGTATGTGTGTGTGTGTGTGTGTTTGAGAGAGAGAGAGAGAGATAGAGAGAGAGAGAGAGAGAGAGAGAGAGAGAGGGCAAGGACGTTACCTGCATAAGAGTGACCCTGGGATCTTAAACCAAATAAAATGTTTCATGTGGAACTTCCTGTGCCTTCTCCTCACTCCAGAAGAATTTCCGGTGTTACAGAGCTTGGCTTATTTGTCTTCCATATTTGGATTCCTGAATTAACAAAAAAAGCAGAGATCAGATGGAGAGATAACCTCATTCCTCTCTGAAACCCCTGTAATTACGAGCTAAATCATATCTTTTTTATTTTTATTTATTTATTTATTTATTTTATTTATTTTGCGGCTGCCTCAACATGCTTTTACTGGAAATGAGAAATGAGAGGACAAAGAATTTCAAATGGCTGAGAAAAAATAATACCTTTTTAGAGGTAATAATTTGTAGTATGTTTATATCGTTTTTCTCTGCTTTTCATTTCGTTTCGTTTTTCTTTGCTTAATGCAAACTTCTTTTTCTGTTAGTCATTCTGTCACATGCTTACTGAAAATCGCATTAAATTATAAAGTATAAACTTTCTCGGATATACAAAGAAACATTGACTCCTGTGCAATGCATACAGTGTCCCCTATCTATCTTTCCCCTGTAAGAAGAACTGATAATTCCTCACACTTTCCTCATACAAACACAGTATATATATATATATATATATATATATATATATATATATATATATATATATATATATATATATATATATATATATATATATATATATATATATATATGTATGTGTGTGTGTAAGTGTGAGGAATAATTATTTCTTCTTATAAGGGAAAGATAGGTAGGGGGCACATTATACAGAGCCGTATGTTGCTTAGTATATCAGTGAAGGTTCGTTTGTGTGTGTGTATGTATGTATGTTTGATAAATAACCATCACTTTTTTATGGGTATGTTACCAAGACACATTAAGCCCCCAAGATCTTAGCTACCTGAAATGGCTCTCGGGGTCT
Organism: Macrobrachium rosenbergii; assembly: GCF_040412425.1. Lineage (NCBI taxonomy): Eukaryota > Metazoa > Arthropoda > Malacostraca > Decapoda > Palaemonidae > Macrobrachium > Macrobrachium rosenbergii. Next base: position 5,389,370 of record NC_089746.1, on the reverse strand, counting down.
TTGGGTATGACAAAACCCTGACCACACATGGAACGTCCAACGAACAGAGAGAGGGAGAGAGGGACTGACTGACTGACTCTGACTCTGACTCTTTAAAATTCGCAGCCTAGTCCAAGACCATCTAAGAATAGGCTTTTTGCTCGTCCACGTCCAGATATTAAGCCAGAGTCACTGCAGTATACAATCTTATTTGGCTCCGAGACAGTGCAAAGGTCCCATTTACCGGCCAAATGACACAGGTGATTTCCAGGTGAATTCCAGGAATAATCGCTTTCTTTGCCATCGTAAAGACAGACTGAGACGATGAAGCTCTCAAACAGCAACGGCGGCAACTTCTCGTTCCGATGACTTATCAGTTCCTGAAATGAAGCTGTCTCTCAAGGCTGGGGAGGCGTTGTTTCCAAGGTGGCTTTAAGAGTAGAAGGGTGGAGGAAAACTCGCGTGAATTATTAAGATTTTCTGAGTGATTTTGTGTGTGTGTGAGAGAGAGAGATTATTATAAGGATTTTGCGTTATCTCTAATATAGTTTCACAAATAAGTAAGGGTCTGCTTCATTCTTGTTTATACAAAATTTTAATCAGCTGTTTTCTGTTGCTTGGAATCAGGTTCCTCTCGAGCCGAATTCTGTATTCCACTCGAGAGAGAGAGAGAGAGAGAGAGAGAGAGAGAGAGAGAGAGAGAGAGAGGAGGGGAGAGAGAGAAAGAGAGACTGGGTTTGCTTCGTTCTTGGCAATTCAAAATTTTATTCAAAATTTTAATCGCAATTTTAATCACCTGTTGTCTGTTGCTTGTAGTCAGCTTCTGTTACAAAAATCCTCTTGTGCCAACTCCATGAGAGAGAGAGAGAGAGAGAGAGAGAGGGGCGTCTGTTTCATTCTTTGATATTCTTGTAGTCACTAGCTGTCTGTTGCTTGTAACCGGGTTCTGTTATAAAAATCCTCTCGAGCTGAATTCATTATTTCACTCCGGAGAAAGAGAGAGAGAGAGAGAGAGAGAGAGAGAGAGAGAGAGAGAGAGAGAGAGAGAGAATCGAGTTTCTACCTGTGTGCAAGAAGTGCTTGTTAAAAAAAAACGAACCTTTTTGAAATTACATATCCCGGGTTCCCCCCCGGGCCCCACCCACTTCTTATAAGCGTCCGCTCGCCTTGATCAGTCTCCCCGAAGATGGGGTATTGGGTATTACCGCGTCTGGGCATTGTTTCCATTTATTTTTTTTTAACGAAACTTCTTTAATGCCGCGTAAATAGGGGGACTGCTGCAGCCACTACGAGCTGTGTGGGTGAATGATGAATGCAGATGAAGGGATTCGTGGATTAATAATGAATATTCGGAGAGCGGTCGTCAATCGGCGATGGACTGGTATTACAGATGCGTGTGCTGTAAATTAGTATTATGTTTCTGCAGGAAAGATATGTTCAAAGATCGAGGGATAATTTAGACGTAATCTTTTAATGGCCTTTTTTCGTTAGGAGGGAGATGAGATGAACGATTTATTAGCACGGCTTATTACGTAGCTGCTGCACTCGAGAAATTCCTAAGGATTCTTTTCCATTAAGCTGATGAAACGTTTGGGATTTTGTGTCTGTGCGCGCGCGTTCAAATGAGTCAGTAATTCTGTTTTGGGGTTTGTATCATAGCGCTTTGAGAATAGAATTTGTATTCTTTTAATTACGCCTATATATAGCCCGTTAGTTGTGAGTATGTGCGTGCTTGCGCGTGCGAATATCAGAGAAAGCCTTCTGTAGTGTTCTCAGTTCTTCCAAAAGCCTCATGGTATCCGCGGTGGAATGTTCGACTAATAGTGATCTAATAGTGATCAAGTCTACCAAAGCCCCTTCCCCGCGGTGGAATGTATATCAGAAGATCCTTAGTACCCTTGTGGAATGTTTGACTAATAGTGATCTCAAGTCTACCAAATGCTCTTAGTGTCCACGGTGGAGTGCCCAAGTAAGGGATCTCAAGTCTACCAAAAGCCCCTTAGTGCCCATGATGGAATGTTTGACTAATGGTGATCTCAAATCTACTAAAAGCCCCTTAGTAGTCTACCTAAACCCTTAGGTATGCACGGTGGAATGTTTGACCGATAGTGATCTCAGGTCTACCAAAAGTCTTTGGTACCCACACTGGAATGTGTGACTAATAATGATCTCAAGTCTACCAAAAGCCCTTAGTGGTCAACCAAAAGCCGTTGGTTTTCAGTGGAATACCCAACTAACAGTGATTTAAAATTTTCCAAAGGCTCCTTACCACCTACAGTGGAATGTTCGACTGGTTAACGAGTACCAATCGTAAAAAAAAAATGAAAGTAAAAGAGTCAGCCCTTGTTGATGTAAAGGCCTTGACATTCTTGAAGCGAGGGTAGCCGTTGGCCGCTAATTCTACCCAATCTCAAAGAAACAGTAGTTCCATTGACAACCAATTCAGGAAGGGCCAGGGGCCACTCCCTGACGCGTCCATTCATAAACATGCATGGAATGACCGCTTTCCGGACACCTGCAGTCATCGACGATGCTGTTGTTCTCTCGATCATGACTTGTCGAAGGGAAGGAACATAATCGTAAGGGTGTAAGATTAAAAAAAGTATACATGATGAGTGCGAAAATGGGTAATACACAAAATTAAACAACAAGATATGACTTGAAGAGGATATAACTTTCACCTGTGTTATTCAAGCATTCATGAATATATAATCTATTTTTGGGGTCAGATCAGCTCCTGATATTTATAGTCTGTTTTATTTTCTTTTCATGTCAGAAATTACAAAAAGATTTTCTTTTACCACTGTTTCAGTTATTAAGTAATTCAGCGGTTTGTGTGTTACACACAAATTCACTAGAGGTTTTAATTTGGAATTCTTATAGAATATTTTCATTTCAGTTGCCGTCGTTAATTCAGCACATGTGGTCGTCACCCCTCATAAGATTATATTCACCAGCGGGACACCTTCAACACCCTCCTCTTTTGGGGCAATAAATAAGTTTGGAAAGAAAAATGAATCTCTCTTGCACATAATGTTTGTGGTTACCATGACAATTTTCTTTATTTCATGAACTAGCTGCTAAAGGACGTCCATTAGGCAGCAGGCGTTGGTACACCCTTTGAGAGAGAGAGAGAGAGAGAGAGAGAGAGAGAGAGAGAGAGAACAGAACGGTTAAAAGATACAGAGGCGGGCGAATACAACAGTAATAAAAATGATCTTATATAGACTTTATGAAATTGCTGATAAATGACACCTATTGGGCAACAGCCGTCAAACTCCCTTTCCGGAGAGAGAGAGAGAGATAGAGAAAGAATGGTTAAATGATACAAGAGACGGGCGTAGAAAACAGTAATAAACGGTTTTGAGTAACAGAAGGACAGTAACACAATACACTTTCGTTTCCTCTTAGAACCCAGAGGTGAGCAGCGCCAATTGAATCAGACCAACGCCAAATGCTTCTCCGGGAATGAAAGAGAACGAGTAGAGAATAAATATCTGACAATTTGTATGACCAGGATGTGCCCTGCCGTAGTGTGATGCATATGTATACGGTGAGAGGGATTCTCTCTCTCTCTCTCTCTCTCTCTCTCTCTCTCTCTCTCTCTCTCTCTCTCTCTCTCTCCCTCCCTCCCTAGTCGGTGAAATGTAAATGAATGGACACTCAAATTTCGTCTCCACAACCCGAGGGATCGAAGGCTTAATATATGCGGTTCCATATATGCTAGAGTTATGGTGCTTTGGCGATGAATATTCTCTCTCTCTCTCTCTCTCTCTCTCTCTCTCTCTCTCTCTCTCTCTCTCTCTGCGCAAGCAGATATTCGTGGACGTTAATCTTTGCATTTATTAAAAACATATGGTACTGTAGAATTAATTTTTTTTGTGTTATTAAAATTGAATTCATATAAGTTAACATTTTCCAGTACGATAATAAGCCTCTTGGTAAATTGGGATGGCACAAGGAAATAGTGTAGGGGGGGACAGACAGTTAAATAACATTCCTCTGTTATTCACGCACTTACTGATAAATCAAGCTTTTAGTAGATGTGATAATTATGTGTGAATGGTCTCCCGAATTTGCCGAAGATCTGATGGTCAGCCTTATCCTGTGACCTCCGTAGAACTTAGAACAAAATACCTACCAAGGTTCACGCGAACAGGTGTGCAATTAACAACAGCAGGTGTTTCATCAACAGCCTTGATTTGTGCCGGTTTGGTCTCAGGGACAAAAGTAATCTTGGGTGATTCGTATACCAAGATTAAGTCATTAATTGGGTTGGTTTATCAAGGTCGGTGTATGCTAAATGGTTTATATCCCTGTATATTGCAAACTAACCAGCATTTAGACAGCATTTTTTTCTTTAAGTGAGTAAGATTATCTTTGTTCTGCTCCTTGCAGTTAGGCCATCCCAGGTACCCTATGTCGTTGCTTTGCTAAAGATGGTGACCAAAGATCGAGTAATTCCTTGGACTCTGCCACAGCCTCTGTATGATGGCCTTCAGTAGCCTCTGTTACGAATTCTTTTTCGTGAGGGACATGTGTATGTATGTATGTATGTGTATATATATATATGTGTGTATGTATATATAAATGTATGTATGTATGTATGTATGTATGTATGTATATATAAATGTATATATAAATGTATGTATATATATATATATATATATATATATATATATATATATATATATATATATATATATATATATATATATGTTACAGTCAACATGCGTAATCAGTCATTACGCGTAATGACTGAAATTTCACTCATCACGCGTAATGCACTTAGGGGACATTTGATCCCCCAGGAGCTAGTACTAAACACGGCGAAACAGTGAGTCACCTACACTGTTTCGCCGGGTTTAGTACTAGTCCCTGGGGGTCAAATGTATTTCATAAATGTTTAGTACTAGCTCCTGGGGCGATTAAATGTCCCTAAGTGCATTACGCGTGATGACTGAAATTTCAGTCATTACGTCATGACTGATGTAATGACTGTAACTGATATATATATATATATATATATATATATATATATATATATATATATATATATATATATATATATATATATATATATATATATATATATATATATATATATATATATATATATATATATATATATATATATATATACATACGTACTGTATATATATAATTGTATATATATATATATATATACATATATATATATATATATATATATATATATATATATATATATATATATATATATATATATATATATATATATATATACATTACTGTATATATATAATTGTATATTATATGTACTGTATAGATATAAATGAATAAATTACGATTTTTTCATTAATTTACAGTCATTCATTTGGTTCAAACCCTCGTCTTACCTAACTAGGCATTGAATTCAGTACCAGGTCGATAGTCAACTGTGATGCCCATAACTATGGCTAAAAGGGACATAGAGATAGCAACCTCACTCCCAAAGGCTTTGCAACAACGTTTTGAATAATAACAGGAATAACATTGCAATTTTAAATGGATTTTGAATGATACACAACCAGCCATTGTAAGGCTCAAACTAAGATGGCCAATTCCTTTACTCTAAGCACTGAAGTTTATTCATACGAAGGTCACTGCAATCCCGATGTCTCTGACCTACCCGGGTCAGAAAGATTTGGCACCTTATAAGGGCGAGGAGTAAACGCGTCGATATTATAACCTTCCAAGGTTTATGTAAACCTGATTAATTGCTTCCAAAAGGTCGGCCCAAGCCCGATTGCGTACTGCCTTCGAATTTGGCTTGAGACCAACACTGTTTTACTTATCAAGGTTATTGCAATTTCAGTGAGTGTTGTCTGTCAGGGTATATACGAATGATCAAAGTTATGGTAATTTTAATGAGTATTGTCTGTGTGCGAATGCTTATAGAATTAATCTGCTAATTAACTAGTGAATCTTAAATGACCCCAGATTAAAACAAAAAAACAAACTGTTCTCTGAAGGATTATTGTAAATCGAGATAAATCTCTCTCCGTTTAAACCTAATAACTTCTCGAATATTAAAAATTTACAGAATATCTTCCACTCAAAATGAACCAGAAGAATGGACGCTCTCTCTCTCTCTCTCTCTCTCAGGTACCATGTTCTCTGCTACGTGCAAATGACACTAGGAAATGTCCTTATAAACGTGATGAAAGGGGGTGTGCAGACACCGTAGACTTATCACTTGATGTCTGACAAGTCCTTCGGATGATCATAAATTCTCGTTTAATACAGGTTGATATTGAATGCTCAGCTTCATTTAAAGTCTGGAGAACAAAATGTTTTAGTAAGGAGGCAAGTTTTTCCTTTAGAAGAATAATTAAATGAGCACGGGAAGAGAGAGAGAGAGAGAGAGAGAGAGAGAGAGAGAGAGAGAGAGAGAGAGAGAGAGAGAGAGAGAAATTTTCTAGCAGAGGCAGATTTATCGATTAGGAAAATTTTTACGTGAAAACGAGAGAGAGAGAGAACAAATGGTCTAGCAGAAAGACAGATTTATCTATTGGGACAATTTCTATGTGAAAACGAGAGAGACAGACAGACAGACAGACAGACAGACAGAGTCTGAAGAAAAAAATGATCTAACATAGTGGCAAGTTTATAATTTGGGAGAATTACGTGAATACAGGGGAAAATAAGAGAGAGAGAGAGAGAAAAAATGTGCGTGAGCGTCCAGTCTGCTGGAATACGATGACAGACCTCCTTCAGATAAGGAGAGAAGGGTTTTTCACGGGAAGTCGGACATCCATAAGGACAAGCATTGCCCCCTATTCTGGGGGGCGTTTTAAGCCCTCCAGCCAGACGAAATGTTGGCCAACTTGACCCCTCATGACCCCAATGCATGATGGCAGACATGTCCACAAGCAAAAAGCAAGAAGCAAGAAGCACAGCCTCGTTTGTGCAGCAGAAGCAAAGAGAGCGAAAATAAACCGCCTTACCTTGGGTTGCATATGAACAGCAGGAGCAGCCCCACGCGAGATGCGGGCGCTTTCTAGCGGATTGCAAAATAAAGGAGAAATGGAATTAGAAATCGCTCCTCAAGACTTTTGAAGATATTTCAGTCCATTTTTTTATATACATAATTCAGACTTCAAAATGCCATGAGTGATTTCGACGTCTGAAATCATCTGTTCAAAATCGTCAGGAGAAGCAGCATTAAATTATATATGAACTGAGGTACTTTCAAGACTTTACATCAATTTTCAAACGAATGTAACCTCTCGACAATGAACGTCGCAGTAAATTACTCCTGAGGACACTTACAATCTTTCCAGCCATGAACGGCTGCTTGCAGATGACCCTAATGTAATCCCCCAAATCACCTTTAATGTAGTGTTCAATGTAATATTCGCTCCCGAAGGATGACATTTAATGCACAGCTCATCGCCAGCATACTTGGCACGATATCAGCAGTGAAGCAGCATTAACAACCTTCGCATTAATGGAGTGCCCTCGGTGTCAAACGCGAAAATATTGGGATGGCAACAGGATATATTTATATATTTAATGCCAGCCATGACATGGAATCGCGGCTGAATGAGGTTATGCGTTCAGGAAGTCTTGGGGAAAATGAGTGTTTTTCTCTCGTCGTCTTTTTTTTTTCTGTGTCACGTTCTTGTCTGTAGAAAGCAGAAGAAGAGAAGGAGTTAGAGATACAGAGAGGAATAAAGGAATATTCTTCGGTCGTAGGATGCAATGTTGGATGATATTGGAGACTGGAGAGAGAAATTAATGTATTTTTCATTCACCCTCTCGGCATTACTTATGTTTCTTTGCGGCGTCTCGTAGGGCCCTTAGCTGCAACCCCTTTCCTTCCCGTTACTGTACCTCCGTTCGTAATCTCTTTCTTCCATCTTACTTTCCTTAACCCTCTCCTAAAAGTTGTTTCATGGAGCAAGTGTGAGGTTTGCCTCCTGTTACACCTTTAAAGCCTTTTAACTCTCAATTTCCCTTTCAGCGCTGAATGACCTCATCATAGGTCCCAGCATTTGGCCTTTGGCCTAAATTTTATATTCCACTTCTATTTTTCCATTCATTACATCTTGCAGTGTAGCTCGAAGGAAAAAATTATGTTTTTAGCTACTGATGTGTAGAAAAGAGTAATCTACAAAAATTGATTTGGTAAAAAGAATGAATTTTAGGAGCACAAAAATTTGCGTTTAAGAAATTATTCTAATTCCATTTTTGAACTTTGAGCAAATATTAACAGAAACTATGAAAGTAGCAAACAAGAAAAAATGTTAACAGACATTATGAGAGTGGCGAGCAATTTTTAAGACCTATACTACTGATTTTATTTATGAGTTGATAGAAATAATTATTTGTAGGAACAGAAACATTTGTATTAAAAATTAACATTCCAATAACATTACCTAACTCTGAGCAAATAATAACAGACGCTGGAAAAGTAGCGAGTAGTTTTTAAGACTTCCTGTAATGGTGATTTTATTTGCAGGACTACATAGAATGTAGTTAACATATATCATGAGAGGTATGAGCAATTTGATTATATAGCAAGCTTAGCCAATGTGGCAATTTGTTCTGTGGACAGAGAAAATCAAATACATTTGGAATAAACGAACGTCAAGAATACTGGAAACAATGAAGAAATACAGAGAGATTAATGTGATGTAAATGAAATATCAACTGCTTTTTGTACCTTTAAATTTACGATAAGAAAGCAAACGAGAACCACGGATGTAGAACACTGTATTTAATGCAAATGATAATCGGACTTCTGTTTACTACATACAACCTAGTAATGGCCTAAATGAATTTACATTTAAGCTTTTAAATCTGCTCAGTTACTCTCTCTCTCTCTCTCTCTCTCTCTCTCTCTCTCTCTCTCTCTCTCTCTCAGTATATGCTGTTAAGAATGTGTGCAGTACATTTTAAGGTCATATGTGTATGTATGTATGTGTGTATATATATACATATAATATGTATGAATGTATATTAGTATATACAAATAGGTAAATATTTTTGTACATTTTTAAAGAGTTTTCACTATTTGCAATGACAGTGCATTCTCCGACAACTTCGTGTGAAGTGCAGCATGTGTCAGGATTGCCATGTCAGAGCTACAATACTGGCAGGTAATTGTTGTTGTTTTTTTAAATATGTTATAGTTAATGTAGTAAGCAAAGCAAGGTAAGACCATTCTGACTTCAGCTGCTTAGTGATTCACCTCACGTATTTTATTGCAGCCTTCCAAAAAATTGTGTATATATATATATATATATATATATATATATATATATATATATATATATATATATATATATATATATATATATATATATATATATATATATATATATATATATATATATGTGTGTGTGTGTGTGTGTGTGTGTGTTAGTAAACATAATGTATATTACATTTATTGTCCATCTTCCAACAAAAACGCGTCACAACACGAAAGACCATTCATTTTACCGTCCGTATGGAAAGTGCTTGATCAAATTTTACATAAAATAAATAGTCATTATTGATATAATATTCATTATTACATAAAAAGTATTTATTATTGATATATTCATTATTTCATAGAAATTATTCATTATTGATGTAGTATTCATTATTAGTAAATATTTATTATTGATATAATATTCATTATTACTAAGTACTGTAGGTTACCAAGCCACGGGGGCTGGGTTAAAATTTTCAGTTGTTATTTTCATAAAAGGAAAGTCTTAAGAAAATTTATTTTCATTAGTATGACCTTGATGACACTAAATGATTTAGTAACATGATGTAGTAACGGCACTTGGGTTATTCCTATTTACAATGGAAGTGTCCTCGGGTTTTAGTTTTCTGTAAAAGAAAACTATTGTGCCTGCTTTGTCTGTTCGTCCGCAGTTTTTTTCTGTCCGCCCTCAGGTCTTAAAAACTACAGAGGCTAAAGGGCTGCAAATTGGTATGTTGATCACCCACCCTCCAATCATCAAGCATACCAAATTGCAGCTCTCCAGCCTCAGTAGTTTTTATTTTATTTAAGCCTAAAGTTAGCCATAATCGTGCTTCTGGCAACTATATAGGATAGGCCACCACCGGGCCGTGTTAAAGCTTCATGGGCCGCGGCTCATACAGCATTATACCGAGACCACCGAAAGATAGCTCTGTTTTCTGTGGCCTTGGTTATATGCTGTAGCGGCTGTACAGAAAACTCGATTGCGCCGAAGAAACTTGCGCATTTTTTACTAGTTTTTTATTTTTACGGAAATGGAAATTTTGTGTATTTTGGTGGCTACAGATTTATGTCAAGTCAAATGCTTAGCTTTATAAGGTGATCCAGTTGTTGTAGGTATTAGAAGTTCCTTGTTGGACGAATCGGTAGAGTTCTCGGCTAGCACTCTGCTAGGCCCAAGTTCGAGTCTCTGGCTGGCCAATGAAGAATTAGAGGAATTTATTTCTGGTGATAGAAATTCATTTCTCGGTATAATGTGGTTCGGATTCCACAATAAGCTGTAGGTCCCGTTGCTAGGTAACCAATTGGTTCTTAGCCACGTAAAATAAGTCTAATCCTTCGGGCCAGCCCTAGGAGAGCTGTTGATCAGCTCAGTGGTCTGGTTAAACTGAGGTATACTTAACCTTTTGTAGGTATTAGGTTTGTTAAAACTTGAAAAGCATATTTGAGCAAAAGGTAGTTTCTTTTTAATCACTGATTTATATGAATAAAGTCAAAGCATCTTGATACGAAGTATACGAATTGATAAAGTATTATCAAAATGTAAACACATGTCATTCGGGAAGGCAGGAGTTTTAAGACAAAAAATATTGTCTTGACCGGCCAGAACAAAAGATACAAACAAAAATATATATAAAAAAAAAATTTTTTCATTTATTCTGGGCTTCAGTTTTAATTCTATGCATGACACATCCACCCCAAGGAATAAGAGTAACTTCACTCCACTTAGCTTTTCTCTCGCCAATGACAAATGAATGCAAAGTATTCCCCTCTCTCCCTTGACACTAATGGGAGAAACACTGAGAGTATATAATCACCGGTCCTCTGAATCTTCCTAATGTTGAGATGTTCCCTCTAACACTCGACCGCCTTATGACCCTTTTTTTAAACATATCTAGGCGTTACTCAAAGGTCTTTGCAGCGTCCCTTCGGCCCCCAGCTGCAGCCTCTTACACTTACATTCCTTTTACTGTGCTCTCGTTCATATTCTCTCTTCCATCTGACTTTCCTCAACCCTCTCCTAACAATTGTTTCATAGTGCAACTTCGAGGTTTTCCTCCTGGCACGCCTTTCAAACTTTTTTTTTTTTTTTTTTTCTCAGTTTCCCTTTCAGAGCTGAGTGATCTCATCGGTCCCAGCGCTTGGCTTACGGTCTCAATTTCATATTCTATTTTATTTTTCTTAAACATTTCTGTGGGTCGTTTGCCACAGGACTTGATCATTGATGCCAGTCATCGTTACGAAGCCATGTTGACGTGTGACGCCAGCACGCACTTCGGAATACGTAATTGTTTTCAAAGTGCGAAAGTTCAAGCGAAGTTGCAATGCGTTGCTACCCTTAAACAATTCTCCTTGTACTTTAAATATTTATTTATATTTTTTATGTTTATTTATTATGTAATTTTTTCTAATAACTGATCTCTTCTTTCTGTAATTCCTATTACCTGTTATCTCTCTTGCCTGCTCGTTCTTTCAAAGGAACACCATAATATTCTTTGGAAGCTTGAATTTCAGTTCAGCGGCCCCTGGGGTGGGCTTGTTCCATATGAATGGGGTTCATCTTCTGAATAATAATAATAATAATAATAATAATAATAATAATAATTGAATAATGGTTTGAATCAGAGTGGTTTTGAGGAGAGAGAGAGAGAGAGAGAGAGAGAGAGAGAGACACGTATATTAGCTTCTCGATAATGATGGTGATGACGATGGTGGTTACGAAAGATCCTTGCTATACAACCCCAGGAGGAGCTTTGACCAAATAGATCTTCTGCAACAAGGAGGAAGAGAGAGAGAGAGAGAGATTGCGTCGGGGGAACACGGGAAGGGGGAGGGGGGAGAAGACCCATGTTGTTTTGGTGGGTAGGAGGAGGAGAAGGACCGATACCAACCAATACAAATGATATGCGTTTCTTGACCTTGTCACCGAAAACGAACGAAAGGAGGCGCCCTACGGCTAACAACCTGCAGGTCGTCGCTGCCAGGGGCGCTCTGATGACGAGGGCGATCAGGCATCCTGAAGGAATCACAGGACGCCGAAGGAAACGACGGGAAATAGGGAAGATAGGACGCCATGTGGCAGCTGGCGGGATCGGAAAGTACATATAAATACGACGTCCGCTTTCCCCCCCAGGCACTCATGAGTCATCATGGCGCCTGGCTCTCTCTCTCTCTCTCTCTCTCTCTCTCTCTCTCTCTCTCTCTCTCTCTCTCTCACACACACACACACACACACACACACACACGCGCGCGCGCGTGCGCGGACGTAGACACTTCTTTCTCATTTTTCTCAATCAGCACTTCGACCTCGGGCTTTCTTCATTCAACTCGGGAGTTGCGGACCGCCCCTTCCTCCTCCTACCCCTACCTCTACCCCTCACCCATCCCCTGCCCCTACCCTTACCCCTCCCGTACTCGTGTGTGTGTGTGCATATATATATATGATATTAATTCGTGTGTGCCATGATATATTAAAGTAAAATATTATACATCCAAAAGATTCCAGTAGCGTTGTTTAGGAATGAAAGGTAACAACGCACGTAGACCGTCAATTTGCATATTGACAGCCTCTCTCTCTCTCTCTCTCTCTCTCTCTCTCTCTCTCTCTCTCTCTCTCTCTCTCTCTCTCAGTTTTTCTTCACAATGTTCATTTCAATCGTGCGATTCCATTGTATACTAGTATATTATCTCTCTTACCTGCTCTTAGTTACTGAATATTCTTGAAATAGCAATTACTGTTATTTAAAGAAAAAATACACGACTTCATAAACTTCCATAAAGGAATTAAATGTATGATACTTTTTTAACTAAGTTAATGCAAAACTATTATTATTATTATTATTATTATTATTATTATTATTATTATTATTATTATTATTATTATTCAGAAGATAAACTCCTATTCATATGGAACAAGTCTACAGAGCTGTTGACTTGAATATCAAGTTTCCAAAGATTATTATTATTATTATCATTATTATTATTCAGAAGATACACCCCTATCCATACGTAACAACCCTACCCTGGGCCATTGACTTGAAAATTCAAGCTTCCAAAGAATATTATGGTGTTTTTTTGAAAGAATTTACAGAAGTTTACTGATCATGGTATTATCACTGACATTAATGGCGTCTGTTAGAAATTTTTTATGTGTGTGTTGGTCTGTATTATTGAAATGGTTTTTAAAGAAGTATATTAAAAATTTTTACAAGGACTTTATTGTATTTTTTCCAAAAGTAATTACTTAAATCAAGATTTTGACTAAGCTGTAGGTACGGTTATTAAACCAGTGATCTCTATCTCGTCTGGAAGTAATGGGTAGTTTTCAGTTCCTGATCCCAAATGATGATTATGGACCTTACGAGTCCTGATTTTGCAAGGCTTGGTTATTTCTTTACATAATTGATTAATCACTCTGTCGGGTTATGCTTATGAATATCGTACATATAATCATATTGTTGCAATACAAAGTTAAATACGTTTTTCAGTGATCAAGGATAATTCCTTTTTTGGATGATATCAGAGTAGTGTCTTATAACTATTGAGGTTAGAGGGCTGCAAATTGGTATGTTGATCATCCACCCTCCAGTCATCAAACATACCAAATTGCAGCCCTCTAGCTTCAGTAGTTTGATTTTATTTAAGGTTAAAGTTAGCCATAATCGTGCCTCTGGCAACGATATAGGCAGGCCACCACCAGGCTATGGTTAAAATTTCATGGACCGCGGCTTATGAAGCATTATACCTAGACCACCGAAAGACAGATCTATTTTCGGTGGCCTTGATTATACGCTGTACAGAAAACTCGATTGCGCCGAAGAAACTTCGGCTCATATTTTACTTGTTTAATTCGTACTTAAAAATGAACCATAAAGATTTGGGAAAAATAAGGTTTTTACAGTATTTGTAAATATCTTAGTGAGTTTCCTTTTGAAAGTGGAACTTCATGTTGGATGTGGGACGGCAGAAGAATGTCTTGTTTTGCTTTCGGTTAATAACATCAGTGGGGAGCTTGGTATAATGATTAAAAAGTCAGTGAAGAGAGCTTGCGCTCACGCAAAATGAGATAGGAGAGGTAGCACTAATTGAAAACTTTAATTCACAACCAGAGACAAGAAAACCGGATTCAGGGGAGGACAAGATCCTCACGGAACCCACTCCGAAAATCCCAGTGAATTGGTAATTTTGTTTTAGATACAAACAGTGTTTTTGTTCCTAGATACCTGGTATGGTTCCAATAGAGAGCATTTACGTCTTGTCGCTTTGTTTCGTGATGATAAGCGTCTTAATAATTCTATACGCAGGCTGCCCGTATTCAATTTTTCGATAGTTAGATTTCCAGGGATTTAATATTTTTTAGTTTTTTCTGTGCCATAGCCAGATTCTTTCATGTTTATTTTATGCACTGTGTAGACATTTCCACAATTTCTTGATCGTTTGAGTAAAGAATAAAAAAAAAAATCTTTCATTTCGATGACTATTAAAAGTGTCTCTCTCTCTCTCTCTCTCTCTCTCTCTCTCTCTCTCTCTCTCTCTCTCTCTCTCTCTCTCTCTCTCTCTCAGTTGAGAGCTGAAGATCGACGCTAAAATGTCAACTGAATATATACTAATTTTATTTTATTTATTTTTTTTTTTAGGTCGCTTACGATTCATATATACGTCCCAAAGTTTATTTCAAAGTCTCTCACCTTTGATATTGCGACGTTAATTTACGATTAAATTTATTTGAAAATTGTCAGAACCTGTGGTATACAAATTTCGTTATATATATATAATATATATATGTATATACACACACATATATGTATATATATTTGATTTATATATGTGTATATACATACATATTTGTATATGTATATATATGTATATATACATATATACATATAATGGTATGTTAGTACATAACAGATAAATTCATTTACATTTCATGTCATTCATGTATGAGAGAGAGAGAGAGAGAGAGAGAGAGAATTCATATTATCCCATAGTTTTAACGATCTTGAAATGAAGCAGAGAGAGAGAGAGAGAGGGAGAGAGAAGCTCTGACAAATATATTTTTAGCACCTCCAGATGAAGAACTTCCTCTTGGCACCAGAGATGGTGGCCAGATGACCTCCAAGGTGTCGGGGAATCATATTCATACATAATTTTTGCAACAAGCAGTTCACCTTCTCTAAGACCGGGTCACTTTGGATATATTTTTAGATGTAAAAGCTTTCTACCATGAAGCTTTTATTTCCGAATTGGATTTCAGGAGAAAAGAAGTGTGATACTCCTCTCTCTCTCTCTCTCTCTCTCTCTCTCTCTCTCTCTCTCTCTCTCTCTCTCTCTGACATACTGTTAAAGGATGATAGATTTTCTCATGT
The DNA here is from genome assembly GCF_040412425.1 of Macrobrachium rosenbergii. Taxonomy (NCBI): domain Eukaryota; kingdom Metazoa; phylum Arthropoda; class Malacostraca; order Decapoda; family Palaemonidae; genus Macrobrachium; species Macrobrachium rosenbergii. The sequence continues at coordinate 5,373,806 of NC_089746.1, read as the reverse complement.
ATAAATTTTTGAGGAGTTTGTTTTGTTTTCATTTTCTCTCTCTCTCTCTCTCTCTCTCTCTCTCTCTCTCTCTCTCTCTCTCTCTCTCTCTCTCTCTCTCTCTCTCTCTGACATACTGTTAAAGGATGATAGATTTTCTCATGTATAAATTTTTGGGGAGTTTGTTTTGTTTTCATTGATCTCTCTCTCTCTCTCTCTCTCTCTCTCTCTCTCTCTCTCTCTCTCTCTCTCTCTCTCTCTCTCTCTCTCTCTCTGACATACTGTTAAAGGATGATAGATTTTCTCATGTATAAATTTTGGGGGAGTTTGTTCTGTTTTCACTGATCTCTCTCTCTCTCTCTCTCTCTCTCTCTCTCTCTCTCTCTCTCTCTCTCTCTCTGGCATTGTGTTAAAAGAAAGTAAATTTTTTATTTATAAATTTTAGGATTTTTTCTTTTTATTTGCCTTTTTTCTCTCTCTCTCTCTCTCTCTCTCTCTCTCTCTCTCTCTCTCTCTCTCTCTCTCTCTCTCTCTCTCTCTGCCATTGTGTTAAAGGAAAATAGATAATTTTATATATAAACTTTTATAACTTTTATTCTTATTTACCTTGAAATATATTGCCAGGGTCTCTCTCTCTCTCTCTCTCTCTCTCTCTCTCTCTCTCTCTCTCTCTCTCTGGCTTTATGTTAAAGGACAATAAATTCATTATGTATATAAATAAGGAATTTGTTCTCTTTTTCATATATTTTCGCTTATTTTCTTAAATATTAATTCAGGAATCGACCTTAGCTCCATGTGACGTCAACCTTAATCAATCTCAGGTGATGGGTGAATACCTTATAAAACTCGGTCTTTAATTTACTTTCAGATATATATATCTATATAATATATATGTATATATATATATTTTTTTTTCCTCAAACCTCTTTTTTTTATTAACCTGAAACCTCTTTTTTTTTATGAACCTCAAACCTCCTTTTTTTCTTTCATTAACCTCAAACCTGTCATATTCGTTAATCAGCCAGGTTCATTCTTCGTCCGAAAATCCAGTTTTTATAAACCCCACCATATCCCCCCTCCTCTTCTTGACCCGTCTCTTCATCCTCTCATTCATATCGCTGAAGCATTGCTTTGTTGTCTTTATACCTTTTTTCCCTATCTATCTATCTATATATGTATATATATATATATATATATATATATATATATATATATATATATATATATATATATACTTACTGTATATATATACACATATATGTATGTATGTGTGTATGTATATATGCATATATGTATATATATATAATGTATATATACATATATATATATGTATACAGTATATTATACATATATATGTATATATATGTGTGTGCGTGTGCGTGCTTGTGCGTGTGTTCCTCGCTTTGTCTTTTTTGCTCCCCGTTGTCCATGTAATTCTTTCTCAGCTTTCGTAATATTCCTGTTGCTTTCTTGTTCTTTAGCATTCCGGTAACTTAATTTGGCAACTCCGTAACAGTGCAAAATGTAGGCAATGAATATGAAATACGTTGTAATTGAACCTGTTCTCTTTCCGCACAATTCAGTTTTTTCATGCTCCTGCAACTTTACTATTTTCAATTTGCAATTTGATTTTGTTGTCTTAAACACCTCACTGGGAGTATTCTTAAGCAAATAATGTTTTTTACTCTGATATTCTGCTTCATTACAGATAGTCATTAAGGTTTTGTACTATATTTGGTATGCGTTGTATGCATCTTCAATTGGTATGGTAACTGTGTATATATATATATATATATATATATATATATATATATATATATATATATATATATATATATATATATATATATATATATATATATATTATATTTATATATATATATATATACATAATCAATATATATATAGCCCATAAAAACGCAAATTTATGTAGAACACACATAATCAATTAATGCTATAAAACGCCAAAATGTAGAAAGTTCAGTGACCAACTGCCTGAAGAGAGACAGTTGGTCTCTGAAATGTAGCATTAACATTTTACATTTTGGCATTTTTATCGGCTCCTTATATTAGATGGAATTCTGTTTTAACAGAAAATATTTCAGAGTCATATATACGTAAGATATACATACATACATATATATGTGTGTATATATAAATATATATATATATATATATATATATATATATATATATATATATATATATATATATATATATATATATATATATACATACACACACACACAATACTGGTCTTCTCCTCTTTCTTCAAACACTTCCAAAAAATTGAGTCTTTTTCACCAATCTTTTGTACCCATTCTTCCAACATGACCAAACCGTTTCAAAACTGATCCATTCTTTCACTTATCCTAGCCTTTTTACCTCTTGTACATAACTACATTTCTACATTTATCAGCAATTCGTAGCAACAACTTCAACTTATTTTTCTTACACTGGCAGTCAAAATCTGCATTTAACTTCCATAAAGGAGAGTTGGCTTAACAGTCCCTTTATATAATCCACCTTTGCTTCCAATGGGACCCCTAGTGCCTTCCCAATCTTTAGCTCACCCTGCAACTTCTCTTGCTGCATTCAGTTTGTGACTTACCTCTCAATATTCATAATTTTATATTTGCTGACAATTAATCTTAAGTTCTCGTTTTCATAATCTTACTCTAACTCACAATTACTCTCATCTTATGGTTCTCAGTTTTTATACTTTTACATTTCCTCACAATCATACGCAATTTATGGTTCTGATTTATCATAATTCTACATTTGCTCACAATTGCTCTCATTCTGTGGTTTCCAATTTTCAGAATTTTACTCTCGCTCACAATTACTCGCATGATATGGTTCTCAGTTTTCATAATCTTCCTCTTGCTCACATTCACTTCCATCTTATGGTTCTCAGTTTTCATAATCTTCCTCTTGCTCACATTCACTTCCATCTTATGGTTCTCAGTTTTCATAATCTTCCTCTTGCTCACTTGCCATCTTATGGTTCTCATTTTCATAATCTTCCTCTTGCTCATCTTATGGTTCTCAGTTTTCATAATCTTCCTCTTGCTCACATTCACTCATGGTTCATAATCTTCCTCTTGCTCATTCTTCCATCTTATGGTTCTCAGTTTTCATAATCTTCCTCTTGCTCACATTCACTTCCATCTTATGGTTCTCAGTTTTCATAATCTTCCTCTTGCTCACATTCACTTCCATCTTATGGTTCTCAGTTTTCATAATCTTCCTCTTGCTCACATTCACTTCCATCTTATGGTTCTCAGTTTTCATAATCTTCCTCTTGCTCACATTCACTTCCATCTTATGGTTCTCAGTTTTCATAATCTTCCTCTTGCTCACATTCACTTCCATCTTATGGTTCTCAGTTTTCATAATCTTCCTCTTGCTCACATTCACTTCCATCTTATGGTTCTCAGTTTTCATAATCTTCCTCTTGCTCACATTCACTTCCATCTTATGGTTCTCAGTTTTCATAATCTTCCTCTTGCTCATTCACTTCCATCTTATGGTTCTCAGTTTTCATAATCTTCCTCTTGCTCACATTCACTTCCATCTTATGGTTCTCAGTTTTCATAATCTTCCTCTTGCATTTACATCTTATGCTCAGTTTTCATGCATTTACATTTGCTCACAAGTATCATCTTATGGTTCTCAATTTTCATAATCTCAACTCTTGCTCACAATTCCTCTCATCTTATGCATCTCAATTTTCCTAATGTTACTCTTGCTCACAATTACTCTCATTTTATGGTTTCCAATTTTCATACGTTTACATTTGCTCACATTTGCTCTCGTCTTCCTACTCTCGTCAAACTTTTTGTCAGCTCGTCAGCACTTGGCCTCAAAAATATGGATCTCTGCCGTCGTCTGCGTTTTTGCCAGTCTTATCATTTATCCGAGAATTGTTATCCCTTAAAGCAGACAAGTCCATTGACATCTTCATGTTCTCTCTCTCTCTCTCTCTCTCTCTCTCTCTCTCTCTCTCTCTCTCTCTCTCTCTCTCCTCTCACACACACAAGTCCATTGACATCTTCATGTTCTCTCTCTCTCTCTCTCTCTCTCTCTCTCTCTCTCTCTCTCTCTCTCTCTCTCTCTCTCCATTGGAATCTCTCATCTCTCTCTCTCTCTCTCTCTCTCTCTCTCTCTCTCTCTCTAATGTTAGAAGACATAATGGTAGAGGACAATAGGTTATTCTATGTATAAATTTTATGAATCTCTCTCTCTCTCTCTCTCTCTCTCTCTCTCTCTCTCTCTCTCTCTCTCTCTCTCTCTCTCTCATTCTTTTCATACAATAATCCATCTAGGTTAGTTTTATCTTGCCTCTATTAATATCCACTTGCTTCTTTATAGGTATCAATAATAATAATAATGGTAAGAAGAAGAAGAAAAGAAAAAGAACGTGCATTTGGCGAAAAGTATTGAGATGCCAGTTTTGAAACCAGGAAAACCTACCAACCACTTTATTTCGCAAAGCCTCAAAACACATTCCATCATAACTCAGCCGGGCATTCTGTCATTGCATGTCATGAGTTTGGAAACTATACTTTGTGTCAAGGTGTGTCTCGTCCACAGTCCAGTTTTTTTTACAGGACGTCATATCTCTCTTGTGCAAAGTAGCCAGCTAAAGACGGAGAGAACATGCAATATTGTAGTTACGTAAAGAGACTTCTTTTCGTTTCCAGGTCGTTAGGAAAAAGATCGAAGATATGGAACTTTTCGTGATGAAGCCAGGGTGGTAGTTGGAGGTCCAGGAAAAAGGAATTTAGTGTAAATATTTTTAATGATTTTTAAAGGATTTTCTTTTCAGTCATTTTCAGCTACTCGCGAACGGCGGATGCGAGCATTCAGTTTGGTTAAATTGAAGGAGAATGGTTTATTATTATTATTATTATTATTATTATTATTATTATTATTATTATTATTATCATTATTATTATTATTATTATTATTATTGTTATTATTATTGTTATTAAGAACTCCACGGTGGTGTAGATTTAAATATATATAATAAATATATATATATATACATACATACATACATACACCACACACACACACACATCTACACCGCTGTGGATTTCTTCACCATTTTAGTGACTCATGCTTTTATTAGGTTTTATAAAATTATTATTATTATTATTATTATTATTATTATTATTATTATTATTATTATCCCATCCAATAGGAGGAGGCCCTCGCCCACAAGCTTTGACAACCAATAAAAAAAAATCACTAAAATATTATTATTATTATTATTATTATTATTATTATTATTATTATTATTATTATTATTATTATTATTACTATTATTATTATTATTATTATTATTATTATTATTATTATTATTATTATTATTATTATTATTACTCAGAAGATGAACCCTGTAACCTAAAGACAGTCAGACTAGATTAAGGCCAATTAAATCCAGTTCTTGTCAAGTTCCAATACTTTTCCTTCCTCCAGCAAAGAATCAAGACTTCTGAAAGGGCACGTATGAGTTACTCCCACATGGTATTAATATATCGTTGTGAAACTTTGAAAAAGATCTAATTCATTATCATTCAGAAGACTGGAAGTGGTGTCTTCAAACCCGACGCTGTCATTAGCAGAACTGGAAGGTGGAGTTCTTTGAAAATAATGACCGTGAAGGGTTTCTGCAGAAAGAGACGAATCCGCCTACAGTATTAAATGTATGTCACACCTAAGTATTGCCAAGTATGGTGGTTTTCCTAGCTAGAATTTTATTTTATGTAATCCATTTCCCTTAAACCTTCTGGAGGTGGGGGGGGGGTTAGTGCCATCAGTGCACCTCACGCTGTGAACTGCAAACACATTACTTATGGTTCTTTGCAGCGTCCTTTCCCTAGGTCCCTAGCTACAACCCCTTTCGTTCCTTTTACTGTACCTTCGTTCATATTCTCTCTCTTCCATCTTACTTTCCTTAACCCTCTCTTAGCAGTTGTTTGATAGTTCAACTGCGAGGTTTTCTTCCCTTTTACACCACGCCTTTCAAACCTTTTTACTCTCAATGTCCCTTTCAGCTCTGAATGACCTCGTAGTTCCCAGTTGTTGGCCGTTGGCTTAAACTCTATATTTCGTTCCATTCCATTCCCCTTAAAGAAAAGCTTGTGATTTTTCAGCGGGAAACCGAAGCATTGAAAAGAATCTTCAGACATCTTAAATTCAAGAGAAACTGGAACAAGTGAAAATCATGATCATCACTAAAACTTAGGGGAGAAGATTATAGATTTTAATATCAATAATTTGCCTTATTTTCTCGAATCAAATTTCCCAGGAAGCAAATAATAAATAGAGAGAGAGAGAGAGAGGTAAGGAAGCAAAATTCTGGGCGTGGGTTCGAAAACGTGACCCGAATTGTCCATTATTCCCTGCTGTTATTAGGACACGCTTGGATTCCCGTAAAATGGCTGAGAGCTTCTGACAAGGTAAAGAAGGAAGCATTCTGAGCTTCTAGACATTTATTATTATTATTATTATTATTATTATTATTATTATTATTATTATTATTATTATTATTATTATTATTATTTTGAATAATAATAATAATAATAATAATAATAATAATAATAATAACCTATTCTGTTGAATTCAACTAAGCAGGATTCAGCATAAAAGGGTTTTTCCTATGTAACGTTAGATAGCTGCATGAAGTGTAATTTAAATTCTATGAACCAAAACAAGGAAAATAAGTAATCCATAAGTTACAACAACTAGAGATCAATATATATATATATATATATATATATATATATATATATATATATATATATATATATATATATATATGTATATATATATTATATATAATATTGACAGTTATTTATAGATATATATGTGTATGCATTTATGCATGTGTATGTAGGTATATGTAAAGTTTCAAGGCTCTATAATTAATCAAAACTTTCCTAAACCTAAAAAAAAATGGTCAACAGCCATAAAACTTCAAGAAAAAACAACTCGAAAATTTTCAGAAAATTGCACTCCCAAGTCATACATCAAAGCTCAAGTTCATTCTCCAAAATATACTTGCCTTTATTATCCCATCATCCCTCCCCCCCCCTCGTCTTAGGCTTATCAAATGCAAGATAAAGTTGGAATTCAAACGTTCCTCAGGTTTCCCCAAGAGCGCTTAGTTTCTGGTTTTTACGGTCGTAAACTTTCAGGAATATTACTTGTATCGCTTGTGACTGGTTTATGGTTGCACGCCACTCCTTCGGCCAAACATTCTGACGCGGACGTTATTTTCGGTTGTGTGTTTGTAAGTGCGTGTTTGTTTTTGTAGTTAATTTTCTCTAAGTATGTGTGTCTATATAATGTGTGTACATGCTTGTATATATGTAAGTGTGTATATATATATTTATATATATATATATACATATATATATATATATATATATATATAAATGTATATACATACACAGGTATAAAATTTTGTATATATACACATATATATTTATATTTATAGAAATATTTACAGGTATGCACGCACACATTATATACAGTTTTATACACACATATATTATATATTTATAGAAATATTTACAGGCATGCAGTATACATATATATAGTTTTATATATATATATATATATTTATATATATATATATATATATATATATATATATATATGTGTGTGTGTGTGTGTGTGTGTGTGTGTGTGTGTGTACACATACAGTACATACGAGACTGAAATAATTAAACTAATAACTCGGTAGTAAAAATCGAGACGAAACTCTGGTACTTTATAGAAGGAAAAAAAGGTAATAACAGCGTGATAACATCTCTCCCCCAGTCCCGATTTCCCTGGAAGAGTGAAACTCGATTTCTTCGAAAAAAGAAATAAAAGAGAATTTTCATACAATTACGCCAAAGTTCAATGAAATGTCAAAAGCGATCATAATTATTATTGTTTCAGAAATGATGACCTCGTTAGCTCGCTTCGTGCTCTCTGCTCCTTGGAAACTCTGTGGGTTGTTTCAGAGAAATAATTTTCAGGGCAGTTACTAAGAAACAGTTCTCTTAAGGTGGTTTGAACAAGTACTTGGAAATATGCAAATGTTATTCGTGTTGTTGAGGTTGTATTCCATCCTTTCAGTAATCCAATTCATGGTATTATTATTATTATTATTATTATTATTATTATTATTATTATTATTATTATTATTTCAGCAGACGAAACCTATTCACTTGGAACAAGCGCACCAAAGGGGCCAATGGCTTGAAATTCAAGCTTCCAAAGAATGTTGGTTTCAACCTCCCACCGCAGACCCCACACTGCCGGAGTAACTGATCATGATACAGAGCCACTGATTTTTTATCGCCTTGGGAGAGGCTCGAACAAAAGCGACATCTGACCTGGTTTCCACGACACTAACCACTATACCAGATTAACAGCTCTCCCTGTCAGTTAAAATAGGTTGACCTATTATTAAGTCAGATGCAATACTCATAATTTTTTTTTTAGTTCTGTTACTTTCACCAGAATATATTCCGGCCATATCCTCTTGTAAAACAATTGCTACCGCAACAAAATACATATTTTGCTCATTTCCCACATATCTATTCCAACTAGTTTCTTTTTTTACGGAAAATATTAAAGGTATATTTCCTCTCGTGAAAAATTGTTACCGCAACAAATAATTAAGGGTATTTGCTCTCTTGAAAATTGTTACCGCAACAAATACATATTTTACTTGTCAGGACCTGTTTCTCCGACGATGTATTACGGGCTGACCTGTGTAAAGCGTGAGAATTTCTGACATTAACTATACACGAATTGCTTGTGTTGAGAGTAAAAGTGATGTCAGAAAAAACGAGTGAAAAATGCGCCGAAGTTACTTCGGCGCAATTTATTTTTCTGTACATCGTATAATCAAGGCCATCGAAAATAGATCTATCTTTCGGTGATCTCGGTATAATGCTGTATGAGCCGCGGCCCATGAAACTTTACCACGGCCCGGTGGTGGCCTGTCCTGTATAGTTGCCAGAAGCACGATTATGGGTAAATTTAATGTTAAATAAAATAAAAACTATTTTAGGCTTGGGCTGCAACCTGTTTGTTGGATGATTGGAGGGTGGATGATCAACATACCAATTTGCAGCCCTTAACTATCCTCAGTAGTTTTTAAGATCTAAGGCCGGACAGAAAAAACGGACGGACAGACAAATGGCACAATACTTTTCTTTTCAGAAAACTAAAAATCTGTATAGAATTCTCTTGAGAAAAGCATTGAGGAATTTTCAGTTCCCTTCGAAAGTTAGATCAAGAGATTCCTGCACACTTGCGGTATAATGCTGTATTCCCAGTGAATGATAACATTAGGGAAGACTTCTTTTTGAATTAGAGCCAATTTTTCTAATATGCTCACAGATTTATTAAGAAGACACAGAAGGCTATTCTGCCCTCAAATGGAAAACTGCAGTATCTGTAAAGCGTTCGAAATTGAGTAATGCCACTTATTGGGCTCGCGAAACACTAATACACAGTTACTGCAGTTTCAGAATGATTCGTCAGTGCTTTATTTAGGGGTCACATCTGCAGTATCTGCAAAATCAGTAGTAAGGCAAGGGGAAAACTGCAGTATCTACCATTTTTCTCAGTTTTGTATTTTTGCAGATACTGCATTCTTCCATTTTAGGGCAGAATACTCACCTGATGGTAAATTTATGCCCTGGGTATGAACAATGGCAGGTGTGTATTTGTAAGTTTGTTTCTCTTGCTTCGTTGTCAGGGTGTTGGATGACTTGAAGATCTCTATGTGCCGTTTAAGAAGCACGAGTCCTTGTTGGCATAAGGCTAATTTAATCGAAAAAAACTGGAAGGTTCCATTACTATCCCTACAAAGTTTCAAAATTATGGATACAATTTGACTTCACCAAACAGAGACCTTTTGAATTCCTTTTTGGGGTCACTGTGCGCTGCTTAGGAAGCACGAACCCTTGCTGGCATAAAGCCAACTTAGTCGATTAAAAAAAAGAAGGTTTCTTAGAGGTAATCCAAGTTTCAAGATTGTAAATTTGACTTCATTTACAAAAAAAAAAAACAAGGTTTCATAGAGCCAATTCTGTGAAGTTTCAGAATTGTAAATTTGACTTCATCTTAAAAAAGGGGTTTCATAGAGCCAATCCTATGAACTTTCAAGATTGTAAATTTGACTTCGTCTTAAAAAAACAGGGTTTCATAGCGCCAATCCTATGAATTTTCAAAGTTCCAAATTTGACTTCATCTTAAAAAAAAACAAGGTTTCATAGAGTCAGTCCTATGAAGTTTCAGAATTGTAAATTTGACTTCATCTTAAAAAACAAGATTTCATAGAGGTAATCCTATGAAGTTTCAGAATTGTAAATTTGACTTCATTCTAAAAACAAGGTTTCATAGAGTCAATCCTGTGAAGTTTCAAGATTGTAAATTTGACTTCATCTTTAAAAAAAACAGTGTTTCGTTGAGCCAGTCCTATGATCTTAAAAAACAAGGTTTCATAGAGTCAATCCTATGAAGTTTCAGAATTTTAAATTTGACTTCATATTAAAAGAACAAGGTTTCATAGAGCCAGTCCTATGAAGTTTCAAGATTGTAAATTTGACTTCATCTTAAAAAAACAAGGTTTCATATAATCAATCTTATGAAGTTTCAGAATTTTAAATTTGACTTCATCTTAAAAAACAAGGTGTCATACAGCCAGTCCTATGAAGTTTCAAGATTGTAAATTTGACTTCATCTTAAAAGGCAAGGTTTCATAGAGTCAATCCTATGAAGTTTCAAAATTTTAAATTTGACTTCATCTTAAAAAAACAAGGTTTCATAAAGCCAGTCCTATGAAGTTTCAAGATTGTAAATTTGACTTCATCTTAAAAGGCAAGGTTTCATAGAGTCAGTCCTATGAAGTTTCAGAATTTTAAATTTGACTTCATCTTAAAAAACAAGGTTTCATAGAGCCAGTCCTATGAAGTTTCAAGATTGTAAATTTGACTTCATCTTAAAAAGCAAGGTTTCTTAGAGTCAGTCCTATGAAGTTTCAGAATTTTAAATTTGACATCATCTTAAAAAAACAAGGTTTCATAAAGACAGGCCTATGAAGTTTCAAGATTGTAAATTTTACTTCATCTTAAAAAACAAGGTTTCATAAAGTCAATCCTATGAAGTTTCAGAATTTTAAATTTGACTTCATCTTAAAAAACAAGGTTTCATAGAGCCAGTGCTATGAAGCTTCAAGATTGTAAATTTGATTTCATCTTAAAAAATAAGGTTTTATAGATTCAATCCTATGAAGTTTCAGAATTTTAAATTTGACTTCATCTTAAAAAACAAGGTTCCATAGAGCCAGCCGTATGAAGTTTCAAGATTGTAAATTTGACTTCATCTTAAAAGGCAAGGTTTCATAGAGTCAATCCTATGAAGTTTCAGAATTTTAAATTTAACTTCATCTTAAAAAACAAGGTTTCATAGAGCCACTCCTATGAAATTTCAAGATTGTAAACTTGACTTCATCTTAAAAAACAAGGTTTCATAAAGTCAGTTCTATGAAGTTTCAGAATTTTAAATTTGACTTCATTTTAAAAAACAAGGTTTCATAGAGCCATTCCTATGAAGTTTCAAGATTGTAAATTTGACTTCATCTTAAAAAACAAGGTTTCATAAAGTCAGTCCTATGAAGTTTCAGAATTTTAAATTTGACTTCATCTTAAAAAACAAGGTTTCATAGAGCCAGTCTTATGAAGTTTCAACATTGTAAATTTGACTTCATCTTAAAAACCAAGGTTTCATAGAGCCAGTCCCATGAAGTTTCGACATTGTAAATTTGACTTCATCTTAAAAAATAAGGTTTCATAGAGCCAGTCCTATGAAGTTTCAGAATTTTAAATTTGACTTCATCTTAAAAAACAAGGTTTCATAGAGCCAGTCCTATGAAGTTTCAGGATTGTAAATTTGATTTCATCTTATAAAAACAAGGTTTCATAGAGCCAACCCTATGAAGTTTCAAGATTGTAAATTTGACTTCATCTTAAAAAAAAGTAAGGTTCCATCGAGCCTATCCTATGAAGTTACAAGATTGTAAATTTGACTTCATCTTAAAAAGCAAGGTTTCATAGAGCCTATCCTATGAAGCTTCAAGATTGTAAATTTGACTTCATCTCAAAAAAACAAGTTTTCATAGAGGCAATCCTTTGTTTCAAAATAGTAAATTTGACTTCATCCTAAAAATACAAGGTTTCATAGAGGCAATCCTATGTTTCAAAATAGTAAATTTGACTCTATCGAAAATCTCCTTATTCAATCCCTTCGAGATAATCTCCCATTTATCTAAATTGTTGGTTCCTCTGTATTGATAAAGAAAACCATATTTCAAGACCCAATCCACTTCTCGCCCCCCCCTACTCCCCGTACCGCCCCCGCATCGTATTAATATATTAAACCCAATTCTCGAAGATCCTACCGCAGATTACCCCAAGGTCACTGGCCAGAGAAAAATATGCTTGCTCAATCACGACCTATTCTGATGTAGGGCTGCAGTCATGCATGAACGCTTGAGTGAAGAGGTAGGCGTGCGTGCGTGCTTGCGCGCGCGCGCAAGCTTGTTCGGGACCCCAGGGGTGTTATTTTGTCATTTCTTAAAATAGTGTCTACTGCTGGATAGAATCTTTCGTTTCGGATGCAAGTTTTAGCAAAGACTGTGGTTGAAATGTTGGTAAAATTGGGTGGTTTTTCGATTAGATTCTTCTTAATAATAATAATAATAATAATAATAATAATAATAATAATAATAATAATAATACCTTCACTAATGATATACATACTATTTTAACGTCTTCAAAAATTAGTACAGGTAAAAATTAGCATTTGACTCAGGCCAACACAATTTACTAATTTAGCGAAGTTTTGCAAAGCAAGTAAAAAAATGTGAGATTATTTTTACTATAGTGTAAATAAGTTTTTTTTTATGTTCGGCTAAATGCAGTACGTCCTCTTGATATTTATTTGCTTCTCTGAACATAATGTAATAAATTACAACTATTTGACTTAAAAAATAAATATCTTGCTATGAAAACGTAATTTTACAAAGAATTATGGAGTCAATAAAAAGTCTAATCAATTTTTGATTAAGATCTGTAAAACTTGATCAGTTTCCTGCCTTATGTTTCATTGCGCAATTGTTGACATATCCGCCCTAAAATGGAAGACTGCAGTATCTGCAAAAATACAAAATGATAAAAATGGTACATACTCCCTTGCCTTACCACTGATTTTACAGATGGGACCCCCTAAATAAAGCATTGAAGAATTATTCAGAAACTGCAGTAAATTGTGTACTAGTGTTTCACGAGCCCAATAGGTGACATATCTCAGTTTCGAAAACTGTGCAGATACTGCAGTTTTCCAATTTAGGGCAGATGTATAGCGTCAGCATAAACACTGTTCGCACGCAGCACGATCAAAGAGAAATATTATTTAGCTCAAGCGTGGTCAGCGAGAGATGGGTGTACAACAATCGATGCGTTACACACCAGAAAAATTAGATATACGAACACACGCTGTGTTATATAATGGGATTGGTTTGATCGTACATATACGAACATTTTTTATAGCTGGATCAGTTATTTTGTTACAGGACAAAATGATGGTTATAGATTAGGGCCATTTTTTATCATTTACCGAATTTTGAAACTCATTTTGTTATGAGATCCATATAATTTGAAGCATTGCAATCCTTTCCAAACTGTTTGTATATCGAAGGTAAACTTAATTAGCTGATTCCAAGTGCTGTAAATATATATGCATTTTTTTTATTATTAATCATAATGTGCATATATTTGTATGTAAAATGCCAAAAAATGCCATTATTCTTGTTAGATAAATCTTCAAGAGAATGGAATGCCCGTTCTTGAGAAGGAAAAAATATGGCCATTGGAAGTGAAAGAAGACTAAAACAATAATAAATAAGATAAGCAAACAAGAGGATTTATATATAAACAAACAATGGGTATAGAATTTAAAAAAAGGAAGCCATTTAGCAAGTACCGAAAATGAACACCATTCGTATGGAACAAGCCCACAGGGGCCATTGAACTGAAATAATAATAATAGTAATAATAATTATTATTATTATTATTATTATTATTATTATTATTATTATTATTATTATTATTATTATTATTGCTATTCAGAAGAGATGAACCTTATTCATATGGAACAAAAATAAGAGTAAATAATATAGAAATATAAAAATATATAGAGTCCCAGGTACCTGAAATCGTCCTCTGCTACGGCTCATTTTAGAAAAACTGCGTATTTACATCTACGTGTTCACTTTCTTTCTTTAAATCTTCAGCTGAAAATCTCTATCGACAGAGTCAACAGACTTTGATAAACCTAAGGGGCTCCGAAGGAAAATCTTCCCGTAGGGGGATAGTGCCCTCAGTGCACCTCACGGGATGCACTGTAGGCATTACTAAAGGTTCTTTGCAGCGTCCCTTCGACCCCCAGCTACGACCCCTTTCGTTCCTTTTACTGTACCTCCATTCATATTATCTTTCTTCCATCATGCTATGCATCCTCTCCAAACATTTGATTCATGGTGCATATGGTTTGAGGTTTTTTCCTTTTACGCCTTTCAGACCTTTTACTGTCAATTTCCTTTCCAGCGCTGAATTATCTCATAGGTCCCAGTGCTTGGCCTTAGTCCTAAACTGTATATTCCATTCCTTCCATCCTAAAGGGAAATCAGCCTGCACACACACACACACACACAATAGGAAAAGGAGATAGAGAGATATATAGAGGGAATAGAAACTGACTGGCGCATTTATTCATCTTCGATTGAGTGAGGAGGAAAAGGAGCAGTTTTCGTTTCTCAGGCTGAGGGTTACGATGGTATGTTTTCCCATTCGGATAAGCATGAATAAGCACAACACAGTGGATGTGCTTGGTCATTTTATCTCTCTCTCTCTCTCTCTCTCTCTCTCTCTCTCTCTCTCTCTCTCTCTCTCTCTCTCTCTCTCTCTCTCTCTCTCTCTCTCTCTCTCTCTCTCATATTTTTTCCTTCTTGAAATCATTCATGCGTTGGCGAGGAAGGGCTTTGTACATACAAACACGTTTGTGGGGGAGGAGGTAGAATTTTATTATGTATTATAATTTCTCAGGGCAGATCTGCTTGCACTCTCTCTCTCTCTCTCTCTCTCTCTCTCTCTCTCTCTCTCTCTCTCTCTCTCTCTCTCTATTTATTTTTTTTATTCTCCTTTATTCTGTTTTTTCTTTGCCTGTATAATCTTTTTCTTTGCAAATCTCTCTCTCTCTCTCTCTCTCTCTGTGGATCCCGATATACCTTGTTTATCTCCTTGATCCTCTTTTTTTTTCTTTGTAATATTTCTTAACCTTTATATTTATTGAAATCATTTTGGGCAATAAATAATAAGTAACCTTGCAAGCTGAGGTTCTCACACTGACCATAAACATATTTTGTTTGTTACTTCTTAGTCAAG
This sequence comes from Macrobrachium rosenbergii, assembly GCF_040412425.1. Taxonomy (NCBI): domain Eukaryota; kingdom Metazoa; phylum Arthropoda; class Malacostraca; order Decapoda; family Palaemonidae; genus Macrobrachium; species Macrobrachium rosenbergii. Next base: position 5,358,306 of record NC_089746.1, on the reverse strand, counting down.
GGGAGTTTTCATTCTCTGAACTACTACGCTAAAACCCTATTTTCTTTTTTACTTTTTTTATTTTTCTTAATCTTGTAGCCAACTATACTGCTTTCTAGAAAGTGTGGACGTGTAGCTTGTATTTTTATGCATTAATTGATATTACTTTATTTCTCGAATTTCATTTTCCTGAAAACTGCGATGGTACGCATTTGGGACAAAATATTTCTTATTTGTTTATTATTCCCTTGTTAATTTATTTTTTCTTTCTTAATAGGTGGTCTCTTCTTTTGCAATTCCCATTACCTTCTTTTAGTTCTTGGTAAGAAACACCATAATATTCTTTGGAAGTCTGAATGTCAAGTCAGTGGCCCATTTCGTAGGCTTGTTCCATATGAATAGGGTTCATCTTCCGAATAATAATAATAATAATAATAATAATAATAATAATAATAATATTTCAATTCAGTGGTCCCTGTGGGCTTGTTCCATATGAATAGGGTTCATCTTCCGAATAATAATAATAATAATAATAATAATAATAATAATAATAATAATAATAATAATAATAATAATAACAATTTCAATTTAATGGCCCCTGTGGGCTTGTTCCATATGAATAGGGTTCATCTGAATAATAATAATAATAATAATAATAATAATAATAATAATAATAATAATAATAATAATAATAATAATAATAATAATAATAATAATAATTTCAATTCAATGGCCCCTGTGGGCTTGTTCCATATGAATAGGGTTCATCTGTTCCGAATAATAATAATAATAATATGATAATAATAATTTCAATTCAGTGGCCCCTGTGTGCTTGTTCCATGTGAGTAGGGTTCATCTTCTGAATAATATTATAATAATTTCTACTTGGATTTAAATATTTTGACCTTGCTTCATACTTTTATTTAAATATTTTGACCCTACCTGGAAGAAGGCGGTAATTTTGTCCTGAATCTTGGATCAGGTCAGTAGAATACTCGCCTATCTGGGTGCGCCAGCAGCAAAAGTTATGCAAAAAAAAAAAGCCGAAGTTAGTATGCGCCATTAATCTTGGAACCTTGGGACTCTCTTGTGGAAAGTTGATGTGTGATTAGGTTAAGAGCCTCGAGCACATTGTTACTTACTCACTTACTTAATTTCTTACTTTCTTACTTAAGTTCTTTCTCACTTAATTTCTTACTTACTTACTTAATTTCTTACTTTCTTACTTCTTTCTCACTTAATTTCTTACTTCCTTAATTTCATAATTAATTAATTAATTGCTTGCTTGCTTACTTACTTGGCTTCTCGAGACAAATTATAACCCTCTGCCGTTACACTCCAGTCCTCTACAGTTTATTACAAGTTTCTAAATTATTATTTTTGGGTGTGAGATGGCAAGCCTCCTGTCCAAGCCACCATTGATGGCCACGGGAGTTTTTTTTTTTTTCAGCATTGTCTGGTTTTCGTGAGCGGTCGCCCTCCTAAATACTGATCAGTTAGAGCGGGTGTGAATTATTTTGCCTGTATCCCGGGGATCCTGTATTCACTTATGAGATTTTTAGTTTCCTGAAAAGAAAACTATTGTGCCGGCTTTGTCTGTCCGCCCGCACTTTTTCTGTTCGTCCTCAGATCTTAAAAACTACTGAAGTTAGAGGGCTGCAAATTGGTATGTTGATCATCCACCCTCCAGTCATCGAACTTGCCAAATTGCAGCCCTCTAGCTTCAGTAGTTTTTTTTTTTATTTAAGGTAAAAGTTAGCCATAATCACCACGGCCGGCTGAGAGTTTCATGGGCCGCGGCTGTTACAGCATTATAATGGGACCACCGAAATATAGGTCCATTTTCGGTGGCCTTGAAAATAAGCTGTACAGAAAACTCGATTGCGCCGGAGAAACTTCTGCCCATTTCTTACTTAATTTATTACATTGTTTCTTTTCTTAGTCTCTCAACAAATAAATTTAGTCAAATTTTACATAGCCTATCTTAGTAATTTTCTTTTGGACTGGCCAACTCTTAGGATGAAATTCTATTCCCTCATTTTTGTCTCTCTCTCTCTCTCTCTCTCTCTCTCTCTCTCTCTCTCTCTCTCTCTCTCTCTCTCTCTCTCTCTCTGGTAGCCCTCTTGGGTGTATAGCCTGTTGACTCTGTCCATAAGAGTTTTCAGCTGAAGAATTAAAGAAAGAAAGATCTGAATTAGAATTATATGGCCACAAGAAGACCATTTTATTTTCCTCCATTATAAGCAATTATTTATATTCAGTTCTTTTAATCTATCCTCAAGGTCTGCCTCTTGACATTCTGGTCTCAGCGGGCCACTCTCTAGGTTTCCTGTTCTCTAATTGAATCAGAACGAAATGGCCATAATACTCTTTAAAGTTGAGGTCCTATTCCACTTAATTTCAAACTACCCAAAGTAGATTAGAACTTAATTTAATACGTTACCTTTTAAACTTTAGTATGTTAATCTTATTAATGGGGATTTTGGCGTACCTTAGTTTCTTCAGTGTATTTTAGACTACCCTACCTCTAGTTAAGTAGCTTTTTTTCATTCATTTTCCTCTTAATATTTAGCTTACTTGTACTTTGCATTCCTGAGTCTACCATTACCGCTACCATGAACTTTGGTGTACATAATCCTAGGCTTGATACACACCTCTGGCTCGTCTTCCATTGTCAGTATATTATTACCTCTCGCCTTACAGTTCTATCTCCAGTGCATTCCTCTTTGACTTAACATTCAGGTCTCAGAGGATTAGCCCTAAAGATGTTCCTGTTGCACTTGTTCATTAAGACTTGGATCTGCCTGTTTATCTTAAAGGGGATTATTCTGTATATGGATTTCAGCCCTAGCTTGGTATGGGAAAAGGGTCAAGTAGGGTCAGGTTGGGATGCAAGAGGATTAGTGGAGCTTTAGAGGAGAACGCTCGTAGTAAGTAATGATCAGAGGTTTGTTTCATGGGTTTTTTGTGGCAGTTTTTCACTTTGGAAGGTTTTTAGTAAGTAATTCCAATTTAATCTTAAGGAAAGAACCTCATTTTCCAGAATAATCTTCCCTCACTTATTACCTGACTTTCCTGCAGGAATCTCTTTTTAAACTGATTTAGAATTAGGTGAAAGCGAATTAATTCCTACCAACATGGATTCTTGGTACTTATTTCTTTCATTCTAGGTCCCAAATAATGATGAAGTAAAGAAGCAAATAGCAATTAATATTGTTCAACAAAAAATTCAGATCTCTTACGTAAATAATAAATCTTAAAATTCAAAATAATTTGGGATAGTGTATTTTATAAAATGAGTAGTGAAAAATTAAAACATACACCACCATGATGCCCTCCTCAGTGAAGAAGTAAAGAAAAAAAGAAAGGAATGAAATATGTGCAGTTAATAATGAGTGAATTAGCAGTGAGGTCAACGAAGTAATTACCAGAGTTTAAGAGTTCCCTCCCCACCTCACCCCCTCCCACCATTAAGATTTTGAAGGCTTGATGAAGGAAAGGTACTTAGGCGTTATTCTTTTGCATTTATTAATATTGACGAGGTTCTTATTATCCTCGTAATGATTCATGACTAATATCCTCTCCCGTACTGAAGTAAAGTTACATACTTATGTAGTTTTATATATATATTATATATATTATATATTATATATATTATATATATATATATATATATATATATATATATATATATATACATATATATATTATATATATTATATATATATATATTAGAACTACTTGTCACTTTTTACCAGATACATATGCAATTGTAACAGCCTTCTTAACATTCTCGAATTCTTCGCGCATTTTTTGGGTATGCTTGTCACTACAAAGCCTTAATTTCCAAGTGCAAGAAATATGGAGGAATTCTGATGCCCGGTAGCGGAAAACGAACCAGGGTCCACTTTCATGAAGAATTCGAGAAAGTTAAGAGGGCACTGTGGCTATTAAAATTACACACGCACACACACACTTATATATACACACATATATATACATATATCTATTTATATATATAGGCATATATATATATATATATATATATATATATATATATATATATAATATATATACATACAGTACATACAGACATACATACATACATGCAAGGGATTTTCTCTTTCGTTGTGTAAAAGTATTTCAAACAGTGCCCTTATTCAGAGATTATTCTGGCAGTTGATGGAAGAAGAATGCACATGGTCAAAAGTGACGTATCATTCCTCAGCCTATCATTCCTCAGCCCCACTTGCTTACTCAGAGGGGATGGATACTGGATAATCTTCAGCACCTGAAACCATAATTGACTTGCTGGCCGTTGCATATGGGTATATTTTCTGAAACTCATAGTACACGTTTCATGCTACATACTGATTGTTTAGTTTTTAAAAGTCGTGTTGCATTGTTTTCTTTCATGTTCTGTATTTCCATTTTTTTTTCTTTTTTTTTTAAATATGAGTTTTGGAGCTCCTCGGCTAGTACTTTTAGCGCAGGGTTATTCCAAAAAACTATGCATTTATGTACACATGGTGTGTGTGTTGGCGTCCATGCTCATAGGTGCTGCTATGGCATCTCACAAAAAACCAGTAATTCTGTTTCACATTCGTGATCTGATTTTCTGATCGTTACTTATTACAAAATATCTACTATATTGATCTTTTTATCTCGGTTCACGACTGAGAGAGAGAAATGGAATAGAGGGATAGGTTATAAACGAGAGAGAGAGAGAGAGAGAGAGAGAGAGAGAGAGAGAGAGAGAGAGAGAGAGAGAAAGTTAGTCACTTTAAAGGGAAATTTAACTCTTTCGTCCACGAGAATGCAAGAAGCTGTTTAAATAAGAACGACCTGTAGATTAATATTGAGTTCCCTCATAACGAACAAAAAGTCGTAGTTCCAACTTCGTTTATAAACTGTGAAAACGACCGCCAGTTACCGCCACATTTCAGCCATTCCAGAAACGGATGTTTCGTGAATGCATGGAATTCGAACGAGGAAAAATTTTTACGTAATGAAAAAAATTAAGAGAAAGATACATTCTGTGAAATTTTGCCCTGCTTCAACTGATAACGAAATCAATAGATAGTCTATCTATTGATTTTGTATCTATTAATGTTAGATTTTATATATTATATATATATATATATATATACATATACATATTCGAAGATTCGAAATAAAAGCTGTTTTCGTGAAATCTGGGAATCCGAACGAGGAAAAATTTTACCGTAATATAAAAAAAATAAACATAAGACATACCCTTGCGCGATTTCCCCTACATCACCTGATACGAAATCAACAGTCACCCCCCAAGTGCGTCTTTCCCTACATCACTTGATACGAAATCAATAGATAGTCATCCCCCACTATGTCTTCCCCTACATCACCTGATACGAAATCAACAGATAGTCATCCCCCTTCCCCTGCGTCTTTCCCCTAATCACCTGATACGAAATCAACAGATAGTCATCCCCTCCCCCTGCGTCTTTCCCCTACATCACCTGATACGAAACCAATAGATAGTCATTTTCCCCCCTATGTCTTCCCCCTACGTCTGCTGATATGAAATCAATAGATAGAATAGATAGATAAGTCGTCCGTCTCTCGGCGAGGGATTCGAAGCGATTCGAGCTAATTTAGTGTAAGCGATGGGAAGGTATCACTACCAACAGCAAGTGTAAGAAACGAAGTGTCTCAAAAGATAGTAATTTGCGAGATGGCAACGCTGTAATCAGGAAGATTCACTATCGGATAATTTAAGGGAGGTACATGGATTTAAAGGGAAGAGAGAGAGAAAGAGAGAGAGAGAGAGAGAGAGAGAGAGCCTGGCAAATTTGAGGGTCGGCCGGACGGTCGAATGCGATGGAGGCCGCATTCCTAAAAAGAGAGGAGAGGATGGGGAGGAGATGAAGAAGAAGAGGAGAAGCAGAAGAAGAAGAAGAAGAAGAAGAGGAAGTAGTGGAGGAGGTGTAAGAAGAACTAGAAAAAGAAGGCGATGAGTAAGAGGAAGAGGAGGAGGAGAAAAAGGAAGAAGAGGAGTAGGAGGAAGAAGAGAGGAAAAGAAGGATGAGGAGGAAGAAGAAGAAAGGAAAAGAAGGATGAGGAGGAAGAAGGAGAAAGAGGAAGAGGACAAGAACAAGGACGAGGGGGAGGAGATGGAAGATAGGAAGAAGAGGAGGAGGAGGAGCAGCAGAAAGAATAAAGAAGAAACAGGAAGAAGAAGAATCGAGGAAAAACATTTCCTCTGGGCACCATCATTTCTATCTCTTTACGAGGTTAATGCCGTCAGTGCACCTCATGCGGTGCACTATAGGCATTGCTTGAGGTTCTTTGCAGCGTGCCTTCGGCCCTTAGCTGCAACCCTTTTCGTTCCTTTTACTGTACCTCCTTTCATATTCTCTTTCTTCCTTCTTGCTTTCCACCCTCTCCTAACAATTGATTCATAGTGCAACTGCGAGGTTTTCCTCCTGTTGGACTTTCAGACATTTTACTGTCAATTTCCGTTTCAGCGCTGAATGACCTCATAAGTTCCAGCGCTAGGCCTTTGGCCTAAATTCTATATTCAATTCAATATTCACCATCATTTCTAGAAAGGTAACACCACAAAAAAAGAAAAAAACTCACAAACGCTCTGACACTCCAGAGCGTAATGCGCGCTATGGCACATAATGTAACTCGAACTGCGCATAACTGCGCATAACAGCTGCGCAGCCGGGAATTATGAAAAGGAAAGGCCCGGAAAGCCTTATAGCTGACGTAATGCTCAATATGCACCCCATTCGGTGTTAAATTTGAGTTCTCTTAACGCCGGGCTCTCTCTCTCTCTCTCTCTCTCTCTCTCTCTCTCTCTCTCTCTCTCTCTCTCTCTCTCTCTCTCTCAGGGCGTTGCTGAGTTGTGAGGTCTGAAATATGAGGTGCCCTTTGTAAACAGCGAACTGAGCACGGCTTGTGTTCATCATGTTTGGATGTATCACATTCTTTGTCAGTTTTGATCTTTATTCTGAATATATTACCGATGTTTATTAAACACTTTTGTAAGCTTAAATCACTTGACAATTTATCAAGATAAACACACAGCATTAGGAAGAGAAATCTGGCCACAAGGTGTTACTGAATTTATTGAGTTAGAATTCTACCTGGCTTTGGTATAATTTATCGAGATTTGTAGGCAGTATTAGCTCGTAGTATTATTTGTCACCGGAAAACAATATTGTTTGTGCGAAAAAGGAAAAGATATTGGGACTGCTTTAGAAGAGTAGGGCTGTTTACTCTAAAAAGATAAATCAATAACAGTAAATAGAGTAAACATATTGTAAGTAAGTAATAACAAATAGAGGAAACATATGGTTTTTTCATTCACAATCACGAAGGCTCCATGGATGGTCTAAATCAGATACTATTGGTATTCATAGACACGAGACCAATTTACCACTGACTTCACAGATTACCAAACTTTTCTACGCATGATCATCAAACTTTACCATATTTCCGCCATTTAGTTCCAAACACAAAAATATTTCCAGGGACAACCAGTTATTTTCGTGAAGAAGGGTCCTAGGACCACCTAGCCTAGCGGAACCCCACACTTCTCTGCAGAGGCCTCACTATTAAGAAGTCAACATGTCCACGATACTTCTTTAGTTTTGTGTAACTGTATTCTAGATCTGCATTTATAAAGAAGGCCAATCGTACTTATACATAAAGGAGTCCAGTCATACTAGGAGTATGCCCTCACTGAGAGTAGATAAACAGAAATACGAGATAAACAAGGTCTGCAAACAACAAAGCAAGAAAACATAGGCACTTAAGAAAGCGTATGTTCATTTCAGTTTTTCATCTAGGTTGCCCTCGAGGGAATATAATAACTACGGCTAAGCTGACCTTCAGGAAATTCTTTTATACCGTTGAATACCTGTTTAGTCTCATGCCCTAAGAGTACAAGTGAGGAGATATCTCGTATCCTCTATCACAGATTTCCATTCGTTCCCAGTTTTGGAAAAACAGACATGATTAATAGTTTACTCTGTGATAACGTTCAAGAAATTGATCGATCTCTCATTGGTTTCTTGATGACAGACTGCTGTGTTAACGATAATTTTATCAAGAGAGAGAGAGAGAGAGAGAGAGAGAGAGATACGAGACTTGGCTAGAAAGAGAGAGAGAGAGAGAGAGATACGAGGCTTCACTAGAGAGAGAGGGGAGAGATACGAGGCTTTATTAGAGAGAGAAAGAGAGATACGAGGCTTTACTAAAAAGAGAGAGAGAGAGAGAGAGAGAGAGAGAGAGAGTGAGTGAGTGAGTGAGAGAGATACGAGGCTTCACTAGAGAGAGAGGAAGGCAGGCTTTACTAGAAGGGTGCTTAAGTATCACATGATTGCAGCAAATGGGATTACAGAAACCAGTTCCGAGGCACTTTTTTAAAGCTTCTCTCTCTCTCTCTCTCTCTCTCTCTCTCTCTCTCTCTCTCTCTCTCTCTCTCTCTCTCCCCCAAAACACGTGTTTGGCATTAGCATTAGTCGGAAGAGGCGTGTGTTACGGAGAGCTGGCTGTATGATAATGATGAAATCGTGAAGACCGTGATGAACAAGAATTCCTCAGAGGGGAGAATTTTTAAATGGAATACACCCTTCGAAGAATCGAAGGTAGGTGTGTATATATTCAAGTGTTCATAACATGTAACAAATTACTCTTTTGTTGTATTTTTATATATGATCCTTGAAAAGTTACCTTCGTTTCTCAGTTACTTCAAGAAATTACTCCGTAAGGGGGATTAGTGCCCTCAGCGCACCCCACGCGGTGCACTGTAGGCATTACTTTAGGTTCCTTGCAGCGTCCTTTCGGCCTCTAGCAGCAACCCCTTTCATTCCTTTTGATGTACCTCCATTAACATTCTCTTTCTTCCATCTTACTTTCCACCCCCTCCTAACAGTTGTTTCAACATTATTTTCAGCGCTGAATGACCTCCTCTTAGGTCCCAGCACTTGGCTTTGGCATAAATCTTATTTTCCAGTTACAAGAAATTAGCATAAATAAGTCTTTAACAGAGATCTTTCACATTCACAATTGATCCTTGATCCCTTTTCCTGCCGAGAGCAACCAGAATCGCTGAACAGCAGCAGAAGCACCACTACGCAGTAAATGTGCCTCGCTGTCGAACTTCTCAGTTCCAGAGGTCCTTTATTCTTCACACCGTTGGACTGTGGAAAAACCTTCCTGGGGATATTGTGCAATTGGAACATCAGCAGATGTAATGCATTACTACCCTTATAGAATTCTCCTCGTATTTTAATAATTTACTTACATTTGGTTTTTTTATTTATTAATTTAATTTTTTTTTTTTTAATAACTGATTTCCTCTCTCTGTATTTCCTATTACCTAAGGTTGTTTCTCTAATGAGCAACATATTCTTTGGAAGCTGGAATTTCAAGTCAGTGGCCCCTTCTGAATAATAGGGTTCACCTAATTAATAATAATAATATTATTATTATAAGAGTAATTATATTTCATGAGCTGATAAACGTTTGAATTGATCCAGGCTCATTTTCTTGCGCTGATTTCCAGCATTTTACTGCTGTCATCTTAGATAATACTTGTCAAATCCTTATGAAGAAAAATATGTGACATGTGTATACTGCCCTAAAATGGAAGACTGCAGTATCTGCAAAAATACAAAACCGAGAAAAATGTTATGTACTCCTTTGCGTTACTACTGATTTTGCAGATACTGCAAATGGGACCCCCTAAATAAAGTATGTAGAAGAATCATTCTGAAAGTGCAGTAATTTGTGTATTAGTGTTTCATGAGCCCAATAGGTGGCATATCTCAATTTCGAAAACTTTGCAGAAACTGCAGTTTTCTATTTTAGTGCAGTATGATGGGAAGATACATCTGTTGCTAATCGATCAAGTGAGGGGGATGCCAACTGATTAATACCTAACACGAATTCTGGGCCGGCTAATTTATTTATTGCCCCGCCGTGACATTTCCTTTAACGCCTGTTGTCTAACAGTCAAAGGGATGTATCACTTTCTTGTACATTTGTAAAACGCCAAAGATTTTTTTTTTCTTTTGGGGCCATTCGCACTAAACTTGACGATATTCAAGAAAATGTGCAATTTTTGTTTTTCATTTTCTGATAATTTATGGCTTGGACAAGTCGCGGATAAAGCACTGACTTGTCATCTTAGATTGCAAACTGGTTTATAAAACCATTAGCGACTGAAGATGGAAGGGATATTCTTACTTAAGATTATATATATATATATATATATATATATATATATATATATATATATATATATATATATATATATATATATATATATATATATATATATTCAAAACGTGAAACAATCACGGTTTGCTCGGTTCCGGGGTCGTTCGTGGTAGAATCATAATGTGAACTTAATATTAGTATTTATCTCAGGCACCATCTTGAGGGGAGATAAAACCTTAATTGATGAAATTGGGATTTTAAGCAAAGGAATTCTTAAGAATACCAGATTGCAGATAGACGCCAGTGTTGCCTGGGATTTTGGTATTCGAGTGTTTGGAAACTGTTGTGGTATCGGGAAATTATCTTCCGATCTTCGGAGAAAATTAATGTGAAAAAGAATTGGAATTGGAAAATAAAATTTAGGCTAAAGGCCAAGCACTGGGACCTATAAGGCCATTCTGAGCTGAAAGGGAAATTGAGAGTGAAAGGGTTTGAAAGGTGTAGCAGGAGGAAAACCTCAAAGCAGCTGCACTATGAAACAGTTGTTAAGTGAGGGTTAAGGAAAGTAAGATGAAAGAAAGAGAACATGGACGGAGGTATAGTAAAAGGATTGAAAGGGTTGCAGCTAGGGGACGAAGGGACTCTTCAAAGAACTTTACGCTGACTCCACTACCTCCCTACGGGCATTGTGAGAAAGAAGAGGTAAAGAAATTAAAAGGAAGAACTGGAAGATGAAAAGGTATCGGGAAGTTACCTTCCGATTTTCTGAGAAAATTATTTCGAGAGAGAACAGGAAAAGAAAGGGGAAAAGAAAAGGAAAATAAAGGGGAACGAAAGAGGCTAGAAAGCAATCTAAAGAAAGCCAAGGAAAATGAACACGATTTAATGATAGCTGTATCAGAAAATGTAGAAATGTAAAATGGTAGTAATGAATTGAGAAGAGGAAGTAAAGAAGGTTGAAGAAAGACCCCGAAGGAGAGTATGAGAAAAAAAGAAGAGAGAGAGAAATAAAACACGATCCTGCTCTGGAAGCCCTGCTTTGAACATATCATTTAGAAATGACGACGCCATCTAAGTCTTCTCGAATGGAGATCATGAGTGAGAGAGAGAGAGAGCAGATTTACAAGGAGAAAAAAAGAGCTCAAGGAGATAAACGAGAAGCAAATAAACAAGGTAGATAGGGAGAGAGAGAGAGAGAGAGAGAGAGAGAGAGAGAGAGAGAGAGAGAGTGCCGCCTCTCGCGAGAAATAAATTCTCTCCACCTCAGAGCATGAAATCGGAGTTCGCAAAGGTCGAATGTGTAATTGAAGCGGAGAAGAGGAGTGGTGCCGCTCATGAAGAGAGAGAGAGAGAGAGAAAAATTCTCCAATATGATGAACTGGGAGGTCTGATTTATTTATCGCATAGTATCTGCTCGCACAAGGCATTTTAAGATTGTATTATTATTATTATTATTATTATTATTATTATTATTATTATTATTATTATTCAGAAGATGAACTCTATTTATATGGAACAAGCTCACCACAGGGGCCATTGACTTGAAGTTGAAGCTTCCAGAGAATATGGTGCCCAAAGAATATGGTGCTCATTAGTAAAAAGTAAGAGGAGGTAAAGGGAATCCAGAAAGAAGAGATCTCGCTTAAAAAAGAAAAAATAAATTGATGGATAAAAATTTATTAAAAGTCAAGGAGAATAGTATAAGGGTAGCAATGCATTGCACCTTCGCTTGAACTTTTAAAGTTTAGATGCACGACATCCTCAAGGAGACTGTCCAACGGTGTGAGGGATAAAGAACCTCTGTTTGTTTTCATCTTTTTGTAAGCAATGTTACTGTTCTTGCAAGCCTTCAGGCACCAATATGCACTAAATGTGCCCCGCTGTCGAACTTCTCAGTTCCAGAGGTCCTTTGTTCCTCACACCGTTGGACTGTGGAACAGCCTCCCAGAGGATGTCGTGCAACTGGAACTTCAGGAGTTCAAGCGAAGATGCAAAGCAGTGCTTCCATAATACAGTTCTTGTATTTTAATAATTTACATTTTTCTCTGTTTATTTATTAATTTGTTAATTTATGTTTTTTTCTTTTTGTAATAAGATTCTTCTTTCTGTATTTCCCGTTACCTTCTGTTACTTTTTTCAAATGAACACTTTAATATTCTTTGGAAGCTTGAATTTCAAGTCAATGGCCCCTGTGATGGTTTTGTTCCGTATGCTTAGGGTGCGTCTTCTGAATAATAATAATAATAATAATAATAATAATAATAATAATAATAATAATAGTTCAGGAACTTCAACCAGCAACCTGAGACACTGGTTAGCCTCGCTTTGTGTGCTGTTAGACCTGAATTCCAGTAATGGTTTAGTCGTTCTGATGGAAGTGGACAATCATATGTTGGTACGTGCAGCGAAATGGGGATCTGAAATATTCCTTTAATGAATTTTAATGTTGGTCTCCAGTTTTTTTAATGAATTAATATTTCATCGTTGTTACCGTTATCATCATCAATATAGCACCGATAGTTTCTCCCCTTTCTTCCCTACATCTGCAGGTCTTTATCATTTTTTCTTAATCTTTTCGCATCCCCGTAGAGGGGTACTGTCGTCAGTGCACCTCACGCGTTGCGCTGTAGGCGTTACTTGAAGGTTCTTTGCAGCGTCCCTTCGACCCGTAGCTGTAAGATTTTTCATTCCATTTTTACTATACCTCCGTTCATATTCTCTTCCATTTTACTTTCCACCCTCTTATAACAACTGTTTCATATTGCAGCTGCGAGGTTTTCCTCCTGTTGCGCCTTTAAAACCTTTCTACTCTGAATTTCCCTTTGAGCGCTGAAGGTCGTCATAGGTCCAAGCGCTTGGCCTTTGGCCTAAATTTTATATTCCAATTCCAGTTCCAACTTAATCTCTTTATTTGCATTCATTTCTCTCTTGACACTCTCTCAATGTTTTTTCTCCAGATTCAAAGCTTCCTTTACTTAATCAGCACTTTTCATTCTTCAGCATCAGTCTCCCGTCAGTCATGTGTCCATTTCAGACGGTTTTCTCTCCTCGTTCACAAAACCTCTCATTTTCCCGTCCTGCCATCAGTTGCTTACATTCGTAATCCATATGCATGTGTACTCTCATGCGCTCCCTGACGTGTGTAATGCTCCCGCCTCTTGAGCTTCTATGCATTCCTATTTTTTTTTTTAATAATGCTTTAATCTTCAGCATTCAAAGATTTATCTCGTGTATACCATCATATCCACACTCGTACGTGTTGCTTTCCTTAGGTTTTGCCTTTTATTCTCATTTTCCAGTCAATCAGTAATGATCATCTATACCTCCAGCTACCCCTATTTATTCGTAACTTTTTTCAAATGCAGCTTCAATCTCAAGCAGTCAAAGATTTATCTCGTATATATGCTGTCACAGTCCCAACTAGTAATTGTCGTTTTCCTAAGGTTTTTGCCTTATATTTTCATTTTCCAGTCAATCAGTAATGATCAGCTATACCTCCAGCTACTCTCATTACCAAAACGTACTTCTCCATCAAACCTAGATAAAGATGTTTCAGAGGAAGTGTTGGTGATTGTGATGGTATCTGGACAAAAATTGTAATGCAGTCGCGATGATTATGGCGTCCATTACGGTAATTGTATTCAGAATCGTGAGTTGTTGGAAAATCAGATAACTGACTTTTAAGAGAGTTGCTTCAGACTCAGATAACTGATTGTTAAATGAGTTGCTTCAGACTCAGATAAGTGAGTTATTTCAGACTCAGATAACTGAGTCTTAAGTGAGTTGTTTAGACTCAGATAACTGAATCTTAAGTGAGTTGTTTCAGACTCAGATAACTTAGCTGTGGGTTTTCCAGAGGAGGGGAAAGAAGTAAAAAAATAAATAAATACTCATATTCACATCCCAAGCTAAAAGGGCATGGGAAGGCAAATAAACTTATCTTTTCATCCTTCTTATGGGACCCCCACAAACTCTCCCCCGTCCCCATTACAGACATACAAACGCGCATACGTACAAACTTATCGTCCTCCTTAAAGAACCCCACGCAAACTCCCCCCCCCCCCCTTGCAAACATACAAACACACATGCGTACAAACACTGAGGCAAAAAACATCTTGAAAACATCTTAACCCAAACTCTCCCCACTTGCAAACATACAAACGCACATATGTAAAAACATTGAGGCTAAAAACACCTTGAAAATTTCTTGAAAACATCCTGAAAATATCTTGATTTCGGTCGGCTTACTGTTTCGAAGATCTCGGCGGAATTGCGACAGTTCTCGGCTGTGAGTAACGACCAGAGGCTGGAACATGGTATAATGCTGGAGATGATGATGATGATGGTATCGGCAGCTGCTATTGCAAGGTGTGTGTGTGAGTCCGAATTGCAACCCCATGATTATCATCCGCAAGTGTTATGGGGTAGGAGGAAAAGGGGGAAGGGGAAGGGGTTGGTCAGTGGAACGGTTTCATTTACCAGTCATATCAACCTCCTCTCCCTCCCTTCTCCCTCCCCTTCCTCCCTCCCTCCCCTCCCCCTCCCTCCCCTCCCCTCCCTCCCTCTCCTCCCCTCCCCTCCCCCTCCTCCCCTCCTCCTCTCCTCTCCTCTCCTCTCCTCCCCTTCCCTTCCCAAGGGGTAGGGGAGGGGGGCGTTTGGTCGAGCAACGGTTTCATTTACCAGTCATATCAAAATATGCCTCTCCTTCTACCCCTTCCCCTGACCCTCCCCTTCCGCTTCCCCTCCCCCTCCCCCTCCCCCTACCCTACACACACCACTTTCATCAACCTTTCTTGATCTCACTTTTGATAGTTTAGCTCTCTCTCTCTCTCTCTCTCTCTCTCTCTCTCTCTCTCTCTCTCTCTCTCTCTCTCTCTCTCTCTCTCTCACCCCAGTACGGACTATGAAAAGTATCCATTTGAAACCCATGATTAAGATCTCATGTAAGCAGGTCAGTTCTTTTTCCTTTTTTTTTTTTTTTTTCGTCCATCCATCCAGTTCAGATTTATGCTCAAATAAATGACTTCATATGTCTCGTTTTCCCTTGCGTAAGATCCAGCCCGATTATGAAACCATTATTATTCTTGGAGGTAGCGAAATTGAACTTGTTCGGTGCTGGTTCAGATGGTCAATCTTTGGTTTTGTTAGTATTCATATTCCAGAAGTCTGTTTTATTAGTGCTAATATTGCAGAAGTCTACTTATAGTATCTCTGTAATTATTGCTAGATATATTAATCATTATAATAATTATAATACTATCGTCTTAATTATTACTTTGATTATTATTTTTACCAATATTATAATTGTCATTATTGATAAATTTTCTGAATTTGATCTTTCTTGCTATATGATGTTCAGCTTAGAGATCTGTTTATATAGTATATAAAATTCATTGGGAAATTTATGAACCATTACTGTGACAGCAGTAGTCGAAGTTATGGTTTAGAAATATTTCTTTTAAAGACTGCTTTTTGATATACCCAACCATTGGGTCATTTTATAATCTTTTATAATCCTTTTATTTTTTGTTACAACCTTACAATACAATAACTCAGTATGGCCCGTAAGATATATATATATATACATACATACATATATATATATATATATATATATATATATATTATTATAATCAATTTTTACATACATATTCATTTAATCACTTTTTTACGTGATTCATTTATCACACATTACCACAGGTGAAAAGTAAGTGTAGGTAGGTCCTGACCGGTTTCGACTTTATTTCCAAGCCATTGACGAAGGCTTGTATATATAATATATATGTATGTATATAATATATCATATATGTGTATATATATATCGTGTACATACATACATACATACACACATTGAATAAAACTCTGAAATAGTTATTCATCCATGCCGTATTACTCTCAATTGACGCAGTAGACGATTAATCACCTACTGGGACTATTCGTTACATTGGCGAAGAAAATGGCAAAGTTGACCCTACACGCATCCCCCAAAAAAAATCCCTTAGCCCTCCAGAATCTTCGGAACCCTTCCGTGAGACGAACAAATGAGTCCGTGCTAAAGTCCGCACGTTCCGGGAGATTTTCGTGTCACGAGGACAGAAGACAGTTAAACGAAATTTTATAGGGGAGGCGCTCGTCTTCAAGTTACAGACAGGTCTTGGGTAGAATTTGGTGGTGTTGGTGGTGGTGGTGGTGCTGTTTGTTGCCTAGAGAGAGAGAGAGAGAGAGAGAGAGAGAGGCTGCGTGGTCTTTTTCCAAACGGAATTAAACGCTTGTTCACGTGACGAAGTATTGTTAGTAGTGAGAAGTGATACGCATGCAGCAGTTTTTTTTCGACCGTGATAATTTTTAGTTTTCTGTAAAAGAAAACTGTTTTGCCGGCTTTGTCTGTCCGTCAGCACTTTCTCTGCCCCTACTTTTTCTGTTCGCCCTCAGATCTTAAAAACCACTGATGCTAGAGGGCTGCAAATTGGGATGTTGATCATCCACCATTCACTCACCAAACATAGCAAATGGCAGCCCTCTAGTCTCCTCAGTAGTTTTTAATTTAAAGGTTAAAGTTAGCGATAATCGTGCTTCTGGCAACGATATAGGCCAGGCCACCACCGGGCCGTGGTTAAAGTTTCATGGGCGTCGGCTCATACAGCATTATACCATTATATCGAGACCACCGAAAGATAGATCTGTTTTCGGCGGCCTTGATTATATTCGATTGCGCCGAAGAAACTTCGGCGCATTTTATACTTGTTTGTTTATTGTTATTATTCCGACGAGTATGAGCTCAGAGAATCCCCGGGTTTTCTCAGACACCTCTCACCTGTCAAAAAGAGGAGTTAAGCTTCACACTTCCTCTCATTTCTTGGCCCTTCCCCCTCCCTATAACTTGCCATCTCACACACACACACACACATAGTGACCTCCCCCCTCCCCTCCGCGAAAAACCGTAAGTAAGGGCCACTACAGGTGCTACCCAGCAATTAACCCTTGCTTCAAGTGCTCGGTAGATTACCTGAGTGGTGCCGCTGCAGGTGGCCCTTAGCGAACTCGAGGGCGACCACCCACCGTTACCCGGCACCCTGACGGTGAAGAGGTAATGGTGGTGCCTTCATTGCACGCATGCGTATTTGCGTGCGTGTGCGGTGAAATGGCGCACGCACGCGCTGCTGCTAACTGCTGTGCGATTGGGACCTCGAAAGTTCGAGCGAAGATGCAACGCATTACCGCCCTAAAGCAGTTCTCCTTGTTTTGAATAACTTACTTGCATTTTTATCTTTTTTTTTTCAGTTTGTTTATTTTTTTTTTCTAATAGCTGACCTCCTCTTTTTGGAGGAGGAGGAGGGAGGGAGGTCGCCCAGAAGCGGGTTGAAAGTGGCTAAAATTGCAATAAATATAGCCAGGTAATTACTTATTTAATTATTTCTTTCTGTATCTCATTTACCGCTTGTTGTTTATTGTCACATTCTGCCTTGTTTATGAGCAACTAATGGGCCCGCTTGTTTGCTTTGATCATGTTTGTTGGCCGGAAGTGAGTCATTGCTGGAATTTTGGTCCTCTTTCTTATAGCTCTCAAGATACTGAGGCCATCAACAGGCTTCGGCGAAAGAGAGGCGTTTTCAGTTGACTGCTTAGGTGAGATTCACCTGCCTTCAATATATTGCTTTTAAATTACTTTCAGGTGAAGATATGAATTTATCTATCCCAGTAATGGAATGAGGCCAGCGTAAATTATTATTATTATTATTATTATTATTATTATTATTATTATTATTATTATTATTATTATTATTATTATTATTATTATTATTATTAGAAGGGAATAGACCCTCTTTTAAGCATGTTCTGTTAAAAATAATGGCAGCATCAGTGGAACTGATTTTGTACAAAGTCTTTTCAATTCTCCTCACTATTCTCTTGTCTGCAAGGCTGATATCTGTTAAGAGATGGCCGATCTATATAATCTGGATGAGGAGAACTGTTGCCTTTCTCCTTATCGGATGATGTACATCGGCCAGCTCTTAGCAGATATTAGACCCGAAGAAAAGAGAATAGTGAGAAGAATTGAATTGACTTTGTATAAAATCAGTTCCACTTATGCTGTCATTCTTTTTAACAGAACATATTTATTATTATTATTATTATTATTATTATTATTATTATTATTATTATTATTATTATTATTATTATTATTATTACTGCTACTGTTTCATTGAACAGAATGGCCGTCTGGATGCCATTGAGATTGTATTGCATTTTCTCAGTCTCTCGAATGAGTTTCTTTATAGCAGTAGATAAATTATACAGCTGTCCAAAGTTCATTTATTCATTGAGAAACTGTAATACAAACTCAAGATATTATTATTATTATTATTATTATTATTATTATTATTATTATTATTATTATTATTATTATTATTATTTAACTTGAACACAAGGTATATGTTCACATAGGCTATTGGTTTGCTGAACAATCTTGCATGGCATAGAAATCGCATACGAGAAGAAAAATAAAAAAAAAAATACCTTAATATCCTTCACATCTCATTGATAGAAATCTTGGAACTGTTTGAGCATTGCTTATCATGAAAGTGAGGACTGAAGAATATATAATTTCCGTAAAGCGCATTATTTTCTCGAGGCTCTGACAACGCCCAGAACCTTGGTATATCTGAAGGAAAAACGAGCAAGTGTGACGAGTGGTGACAGAATGGGTATTTTTGTCCGTAACTCTTCACCTACAGCTTACCTACACAACTTCATCCCGTAGTGGGGTAGTGCCGTCAGTGCACCTCAAGGGGTGCACTGTAGGCATTATTAAAGGTTCTTTGCAGCGTCCCTTCGTCCCCTACCTGCAACCTCTTTCATTCCTGTTACTGTACCTCCGTTAATATTATCTTTCCTCCGGCTTGCTATCCACCCTGTCCTAACAATTATTTCACTGTGCAACTGCGAGTTTTTCTTCCCGTTACACCTTTGTAACCTTTTACTCTCAATTTCCCTTCCAGTGCTGAATGACCTCATAGGTCCCAGTGCTTGGCATTTGGCCTAAACTCTATATTCCTTCCATTCCATCCATTCCATTCCTACACAACTTCAAAATGCATTTCCTCCTTACTTGGTGTCAGGGAAAGGTGAATGATTGAGAGAGGCCGCATCTTCTGGTAATATTTTTTTTTTTTTTTTTACTTTTGATAGTGTTAAGTGCCGTTTTTACTTTTGATAGTGTTAAGTGCCGTTAAGTGCCTTGAAAACGTTTTCATTTTACATCTTCTGTCCAAAACAAAACCCGCCGAGTAACTTTGTCATTGGGAAGATTTAAAAAAAAAAAAAATATATATATATATATATATATATATATATATATATATATATATATATATATATATATATATATATATATATATATATATATATATATATATATATATATATATATATATAGTATTTATACTGAGCCGTTTCGTAGAACCTACAGCAAACCTCAAAGATCACTTCAGTTTCTGAATATCATTTTATTTGAATTCAGATTAAAAATTTCTAGGGCAAGAGTCACACCGGACTGCAACATTCAAATATTCATTATCTAAGGTAATACCCGTTGATGGTTGCCCAACCTCAAGTTGTGACGCCAGTTTTAGTAGCCTTAAATTAGTCAATCAATCAGTTCCAACCTCAAGAACGGGTTAAGTGAAGGGATGTACTGTAGTTATAGACTATAGTTCATCTTACAGATCTGTAACTCCCCAAGTC
Organism: Macrobrachium rosenbergii; assembly: GCF_040412425.1. NCBI lineage: Eukaryota > Metazoa > Arthropoda > Malacostraca > Decapoda > Palaemonidae > Macrobrachium > Macrobrachium rosenbergii. The sequence goes on along the minus strand of NC_089746.1, from coordinate 5,338,368 downwards.
ATCAATTATTGGGGTGTAGGGGAATTTTATTTACTTTTTAATTCCCCCCCCTCCAGTCACAAGTTACTGGGGTGTATGGGGTGATTTATTGCCATGGAAAGATGACAGCCATCAAAAAAACAAAAGCAAAAATTAAAACATTAGATAACGGACTTTATGTCAGAACTCTTGACCACAGTGACTAACAGAAATTTTCCTTTTTGTCATTTTTTTCATCCATTTTATTACTTTTGTCGTTGTTGCTGTCATCGTCTTGTTACTTTGAAATCTTCTCTCTCTCTCTCTCTCTCTCTCTCTCTCTCTCTCTCTCTCTCTCTCTCTCTCTCTCTCTCTCTCTCATGTATAATCTTTTTATAACAATAAGAATGGTCATACATTTAACACTGAAATGTATGTAATAACCATTTTTAATGGAATAAAGTATTTGGATTGATTTAATCTCTCTCTCTCTCTCTCTCTCTCTCTCTCTCTCTCTCTCTCTCTCTCTCTCTCTCTCTCTCTCTCTGTATTCGGCTCATACGTTCCATTTCGTGTTCATTTGTGTGAAATAGTAAATTCTTCCAGGCCTTCACTGGAATAATTCCAACGAAAATACTTCCTGTTTTTTTTTTTATTTATGACAGATAACCATATGGATTGATAAATAATCTGAATTAAAGAATGCATTGAAAAATACGAATTATTGGAGAGAGAGAGAGAGAGAGAGAGAGAGAGAGAGAGAGAGAGAGAGAGAGAGAGAGAGAGAGAGAATTACACCTGAACCTCATTATTATGGGATTTCATTTTCAATGTTGATGACCTTCACGGGTTATTTGAATTTTCCGTGAATTCGTAACAAGAGAACTTTCCTTGAAAACGCTGCTTCTGAAATGTGATTATTTTAATCGATTCGCAGAATTTTCTGCGGATTTTGTTGCGAGAAGCAGAATTTATTATAAAGGGTGCGTGTACTGTCTTATTACTTACATAATTAATTATGGTATTACGTACAATTAAATTTCACTTGTCAGTTTTCTGTAAAAGAAAACTATTGTACCGACTTTGTCTGTCCGTCCGCACTTTTTTTTTTCTGTCCGCCCTTAAAAATTACTGAGGTTAGACGGCTGCAAATTGATATGTTGATCATCCACCCTCCAGTCGTCAGACATACCAAATTGCTGCCCTCTAGCCTCAGCAGTTTTTATTTTATTTAAGGTTAAAGTTAGCCATAATCATGCTTTTGGCAACGATATAGGACAGGCCACCACCGTACAGTGGTTAAAGATTCACGGGCTGCGGCTCATTCAGCATTGTATCAAGACCGCCGAAAGATAGATCTATTTTCGGTGGCCTTGATTATACACTGTATAGAAAACTCGATTGCGCTGAAGAAACTTCGGCGCATGTTTTACTTGTTTATATTGGCTTGAATCCTTGTGTTTAGAGTTTTCCAATTTCATGAAAATGGATTTAACGCATCTTCCATGCTCTCATTTGCATATTCATAGCTGACACATAAGCGGCAATTAGTATCCATTTCCGTTACATTATTCCCTTCAGCGAGCATCCCGATTCTCTCTCTCTCTCTCTCTCTCTCTCTCTCTCTCTCCTCTCTCTCTCTCTGCACAAGAGGGCAAGCCTTACCTTGGCCTGCGTCCCTTAGCACCAAGTCTCCCGAATCATTTCGCAACAATTCCACGCCAAGTCCTGTGCAGTGTGCGGCATTCCATGAAATCCTCGTTCCCCTCCTCCTCCTCCCCCTCCTCCTCCTCTTCTTATAATTCTTCGTCTTCATCTTCTTCTTCTTCCATTTATTTCCTCCTCCTCCTCCTACTTTTCCACTTCTTCCTCCTTCTCTTCTACCTCCTCTTCCCCCTCCTCTACCCTTTCCTCCTCCTCCTCCTCCTCCTCCTCTTCTTCTTCTTCTTCTTCTCCTTCTTAACCCTCCTCCTCTTCCCCCTCCTCCTCCTCCTCCTCCTCCTCCTCTTCTTCTTCTTCTTCTCCTTCTTAACCCTCCTCCTCTTCCCCCTCCTCCTCCTCCTCCTCCTCCTCCAACATCTCAACCCTCCTCCTCTTCCCCTCCTCCTCCTCCTCCTCCTCCTCCTCCTCCTCCAGCATCTCACTCAGTGCCAGAGGCTTAAATGACCCTCTTCCCATGCTTTGTGCTTGTCTGGATGGCAAGCAAGCGGGGCAATCAAAGAAAGGAAAAAGGAAAGAAAAAGAAAAAAAAAAAGTGTACTTGGGAAAATAAAAAAAAATTAAAGAATAGTGTACTGAAAAAAATTATCAAAAAAGTGAACTTGGGATGTTACAAATGGCTGGTATAGGTGCCAAGGAAGCCTGGAAATATGAATTTTCATTTTTTTTTCTTCTATTCTTAGTTTGTCTCTTATTTGAAGCGTCGTGAAAGTCATTTCTGGTGAATAATGATTTTATCAGTTGCTAGAAGTTGTCGTGTGTGTGTGTGAGTTTGCGCTTGCGTGTGCTTGCGGGGAGTTAACTGCGTTCACGCGTATGAATGTTAACTTAAAGTGAAATTATTTATATTTTTATTAGATATTTGAAAGTAATTAATAAACAGAATAAACAAGTTTAGGAAAATTTAAAGTTAGCTTAGCCAAATGAAGGAATGAGAACGCAACAAGGCAAACAGATAAAAAGGGTAAGAGGGAAATAGAGGGACTGATAAAAGATAAGAGAGAGAGAGAGAGAGAAATCAAAGAGTTGGTATTCGTTAAAGAGATCTAACTATTGAATAGCATAGGTTGACCTGAGAGAGAGAGAGAGAGAGAGAGAGAGAGATACGTGACATCTTGTGAAAGAAAATATCCATTGCGGATGAAGTATAGACAAATTTAAATATAATGAAAACCAGGAAGACACCGAAATCGTAAGCAATGAAAGAAATTCAGTTCGGCGAATCGATCATTTCTTAATATATCCATTTTTTTTTTTTTTTTTTTTTTGCAAAATCTCAGAAGTGGGCGTGTTCTGACAGGTGAGAATGGGCGGTGACACTCCGTAGGCTGAAGTGGGCGGGGCCAGCGAAGCCAGGTGGTGGGAAGTACCTGGGCATCGCCGAGCACAGGTCAGTCAGTGTTGCCCTGGCCCGTGCGCTGTTCACATCTGTGCCAGTTTCTCGCTGCCCCGCCTCAGGTCAGTCAAGAGAGATTGATGCTCTTCAAAAGACTCAGGACTTTGCTGTGGTTCCCCTTCTGTAGGGTTCTGGAATTCTCTCTCTCTCTCTTTTAATGTGGTTAACTTATGCTTTCAGTAGTTATTAGTTATCTCTAACGGATATATATTCTCTCTCTCTCTCTCTCTCTCTCTCTCTAACCTGTACTATTCAGTAGTTCTCTGATATAAACTTTTGAGTCTTCTCTCTCTCTCTCTCTCTCTCTCTCTCTCTCTCTCTCTCTCTCTCTCTCTCTCTCTCTCTCTCTACTGTACTATTCAGTAGTTCTCTCTTATTAATATTAACTTTGAGACTTCTCTCTCTCTCTCTCTCTCTCTCTCTCTCTCTCTCTCTCTCTCTCTCTCTCTCTCTCTCTCTCTCTCTCTCTCTCTCTCTCTCTCTCTCTCTCTCGCCGATTTTTACATGCAGGACCTTAACATCGATAATAAATGTGACATGTATGCAAAATTTTTATTTATTTTATTTTGATTAAATCTTGGGTAGAGCAGCTATTCTTAACCTAAGCAGACAATAAAATAAGCTCTGTTCAGAACGGCAAAAGATTTTCTAGGTGACATTGCAATATATATATATATATATATATATATATATATATATATATATATATATATATATATATATATATATATATATATATATACATGCGTGAGTGTTAATGTATGTGTTTGTGTGTTTTGTATTTAACTTGTGCTTAATATTCTATTCTGAAGTTTCCATTTAAACAACGTTTTCTCAAGAATTCATCTTAAATGCTTATTTTGAACGCTAATGTTATGAGTTGGAAAAAATGAAGTCATCATTTTCTAATTGTTTCCTCATCAGCATATTATTTGTCATCAAAATGAATCTGTAAAATAACGGGCTTTTAAATTGTGTTAATCTCTCTGTCTCTCTCTCGCTCTTTCCCTCTCTGCTATTAACCTTGTCTTCTACCCTTTCATTGTCTCACACTTCGTTACCTTACAATCTCTCTCTCTCTCTCTCTCTCCTATTAACCTTGTCTTCTACCCTTTTATTGTCTCACATTTCGTTACCCTGCAGTCTCTCTCTCTCTCTCTCTCTCTCTCTCTCTCTCTCTCTCTCTCTCTCTCTCTCTCTCTCTCTCTCTCTCCCTTATACATTCACGCTCCACCCAGCTCTATCTATCTATTTACTTTCCTCATCCCTTCCCAAATGGAAGTTAAGTTATACGGGGTTTGATGCGAAGTCATATTTCGGGAGAAGCTTATTTCAGGCCTTGTGATTGGTCGGAGTAGATTGGATCCTTTGGCTTCATTCGCCCCTGTCAGTCATCGATCTGTTAAATGATAATTTTGTTTTTTGCTTTTGTGTTGGTATATCATTTATTATTCGCGTTTTATTCTCGCGTTTGTAAATATTGTATATGTTTGTATGATATTTTGTCAGCTCTGTATGTAGGCTATAAATTTATATGTTTGGGCGTGAGATGCAAATCTTTTAAATGTTTTTACTGTTGTATTTTTGTGCTCTCTCTCTCTCTCTCTCTCTCTCTCTCTCTCTCTCTCTCTCTCTCTCTCTCTCTCTCTCTCTCTCTCTCTCTCTCGTACAAGTTTAATCGTTATTTATAAACGCCTTCATATTGTTTCTGTGCAGTTATCCAGAATGACGTGATTTCAGTAAGTTGCAATATAAAATTAAGCTTTGCTCTTTCAAGATTCCAGATTTAAACTCGAATTTTGAGATATATTACACTGGAAAAGTCTGGATGGCTTTTGTAGAACTATTAGTTGAAACTCGGGCATGAGTTTCGTGGGATTTTAAGAAGTGAATACTACCGTCCCTTGTATACAACGTAGACGTTTGAAAAGACTGATGATTTGGGTGTTTCATGTATAAAAGGCTCATCCCTTATTTAGAATGTTGAATGTGGCAGTGATTTGTGGTAATGTCACCACCTCTCTGGCGAAACAGAATGTCAGTGTATGTATGTGTGTATGTTTCTATGTCATTGTAGAGAGAGAGAGAGAGAGAGTCCTTATTCATCAAATAAAATGTAGAATTCCGCAGCTTATGACACACATGCCTTGTAAAATGCGGGCCTTGAAAAAAAAGAAAAAGATATAGTAAAACCTAAGAATGTAATGAGGATATCAGTTTGATGAACTCTTCAAAAGCTCCCGTCAGTATATGAGAAGTATAAGCACAGAATAGCTTGCTTCCAGAGGCACTGGAATTCAACACAGTTCCCAAAAATGTATCGGAATGATTGTTGCTGATTGCGCTATTAACCAAAATTAGCAACAGATACGCAAGCGGTTGGCTGGTACATTCTCTACTCTTGGATTTAATCGAAAGTGGTGGACTTGTAGGCATAATATTGAACCGTGAGGTCAAGCAGTACACTCTCTCTCTCTCTCTCTCTCTCTCTCTCTCTCTCTCTCTCTCTCTCTCTCTCTCTCTCTCTCTCTCTCAAGTAAACGCTATTTTTATTCGTAAAATATATTATAGATACCAAGTCAGTTGTCACGGGTTACGCTTACCAAAGTGTTCTCTCTCTCTCTCTCTCTCTCTCTCTTGTTCTTCTCTCTCTCTCTCTCTCTCTCTCTCTATAATCTCTATTGTTTTATTCGTATATTATAATATATATATATATATATATATATATATATATATATATATATATATATATATATATATATATATATATATATATATATATATATATATATATATATATATATATATACAAAGATCGTTTTCATGGATTACGCTTACTAAAATTCTCTCTCTCTCTCTCTCTCTCTCTCTCTCTCTCTCTCTCTCTCTCTCTCTCTCTCTCTCTCTCTCTCAAGTAAACACTATTGATTCGTAAAATATATTATATATACCAAGTCAGTGTTCATGGGTTGCACTATACCAAAATGTTATTTTCAAGTAGAATGTGATCCGGAAAAGACAAGATATACTGCCGTGCAACAGTTTAAAAGACAGAAATCAAATGAAATTAGAAGAAAATAATCCCAGAACAAGAGAAAGAATAAGAAAAAATATGTAAAAAAAGTAAAAAAATTATGTGAAAGTGCAAGAGGCTGTAAAATCTCTTCAAGGGAAAATTGTGAAAGGTTGCTTTTGTGTAACTGTGTGAAAGTTACCTGCGCGAAGGAAGTTTTGAAAACTTGGGACGAGGATGTACGCTGTTTTTTTAAATTAAGAATGCCGAAATTATGTATTCAGTGGTGTAGAAATGTTGAAGTACGTGTGATAGCAGGAACAAATTTACGAGGGCTTACGAACTAGTGAACGGGTTTTGATAAATTTAGCGGATACCATTCATTGGGTTAACCCTCCAGATGATGTGTTTTTGTAGATTGATAATCATCAATGATTTGTAGCCATTAAAATCATCTCGTTTGTTATATTCAGTTAAGTATGTACCACTTTCAAAGAAAGAAGACGACCGAAATAAGTAAATAATACTACTAACCGATGCTTTTTTATCATTGTATTGGTTCAATTTGACTACATTTCAAAATGACTAACTGCCTGAACTGTTTAAAAAAAAGGCTTTTTTAAACTGACTGGTTGCCTGAACTGTTTAAGAAAAAAGTTTTTTAAACTGATTGGTTGGCTAAACTATTTTAAAAAAGACTTTTGTAAACTGACTGGTTGCCTGAACTCTTTAAAAAAAAGCTTATTAAACCTGACTGGTTGCCTGAACTTTTAAAAAAGGCTTTTTTAAACTGACTGGTTGCCTGAACCCTAAAAAAACCTTTTTTAAACTGACTGGTTGCCTGAACTGTTTTCAAAAAGGCTTTTTTAAACTGGCTGGTTGGATGCACTGTTTAAAAAAAGGCTTTTTTAAACTGACTGGTTGCCTGAACTGTTAAAAAACTTTTTTAAACTGATCGATTGCCTGAACTGTTAAAAAAAAGCTTTTTTAAACTGACTGGTTGCCTGAACTGTTTTAAAAAAGGCTTTTTTTAACTGAGTGGTTGCCTGAACTGTAAAAGAAAAGGCTTTTTTTAACCTGACTGGTTCCCTGAACTGTTTAAAAAACCTTTTTTAAACTGACTGGTTGCCTGAACTGTTTTTTAAAAAGTTTTTTTTTAACTGGCTGGTTGCATGCACTGTTCATAAAAAGGCTTTTTTAAACTGACTGGTTGCCTGAACTGTTAAAAAAAGGCTTTTTTAAACTGACTGGTTGCCTGAACTGTTTAAAAAAAGGCCTCTTTAAACTGATTGGTTGCCTGAACTGTTAAAAAAAGGCTTTTTTAAAGTGACTGGTTGCCTGAACTGTTTAAAAAAATTACTTTTTCAAACTGACTGATTGAATGCACTGTTTAAAAAAAGGCTTTTTTAAGCGACTGGTTGCTTAAACTGTTTAGAAAAAGGCTTTCTTAAACTGACTGGTTGCCTGAACTGTTTAACAAAAAGGCTTTTTTAAGCTGACTGATTGCCTGAACTGTTAAAAAAGGGCTTTTTTAAACTGACTGGTTGCCTGAACTGTTTAAAAAAAAACTTTTTTAAACTGACTGGTTGCCTGAACTGTGTAAAAAAGATGCTTCTTTAAACGGACTGGTTGCATTCCCTGTTTAAAAAACTGTTTTTAACCTGACTGTTTGTATGCTATGCAACGTTTAAATATAGGGTTTTTTCTAACCTGATTGTTTTAAAAAAGGGCTTTTTCAACCAGACTGGTAACTTGCGCTGTTTACAAGAGTTGGTTTTAATCAGACTGTTTGCATGCACTGTTTAATAAAAGGGTTTTTTAACCTGTTTGCATGCACTGTTTAAAAAAGGGTTTGAACCACTGTTTGCTTGCGCTGTTTACAAAGAGCTGATTGTAACCTGGCCGTTTGAATGCACTGTTAAAAAAAGTTTTTTTTTTTTAACCACTGTTTGCATGCACTGTTTACAAAAGAGCTGTTTGTAACCAGACCTTTTGCATGGACATTTTACAAAAGAGAAACCAGACCTATTACATGGACTGTTTACAAAAGAGCTGTTTATAACCAGACCTTTTGCCTGGACGGTTTAAAAACGGAAAACAAATATTCTTGATAAAAGAACTTATCTTATATAAAATATCCCTCTTCGTCATTTTAAAAAACCCTCTATTTTCCTTAATGAGAAATAATCGAATAAGTAATAGACATTACCAGTCGCATTTTGTTTACTGTTTACATTCCCTTTTTGCTTGGTTCGTCTGCAGTGGCTATTGAGCACGAGAACAATCGTGTCCGGGATGATGTGTGTGACGTAGATTTGCTACGATATTCACAGTTCGTTAAATGGAATGGCCATATCTCGCATATAAATTGTAATTTCTGTGTCTCCCCCCCCCTCCATCTCTCTCTCTCTCTCTCTCTCTCTCTCTCTCTCTCTCTCTCTCTCTCTCTCTCTCTCTATCTATATATATATATATATATATATATATATATATATATATATATATATTCGAATCTGTTGAAGTTATGAATGCTCTCTCTCTCTCTCTCTCTCTCTCTCTCTCTCTCTCTCTCTCTCTCTCTCTCTCTCTCTCTCTCTCTCTCTCTTACACCTTACAGCACACACACACGCACACACACAATATGTATACATATATATATAAAGTTTGAATACTCTTTGCTGACATACTGGAGTATCCGTGCGCGCATGCGCGTTTGCATCATTTAAGGCTGCGCGCATTTAACGTTACATTTGCAAATCAGTATAATGCGCTTGCAAACAAATATTCGCATATATATATATATATATATATATATATATATATATATATATATATATATATATATATATATATATATATATAACTGCATCTCAGTATCGCCATTTTTGAAAACGAATGGATGCGGATGAATGTCACCTGTGCTCTGGGGAGTGCCGGGGCGCGTCAGCTCTCAAGGGTGACCGTTGGATCCCTTGTGATGAAAGTATTCGGTTGGTGAACCTTCGACTCTTTGGGTTGATAAGTGCGGATATATACAATTTCGGAACTCAAGTGATAGAGTGTGGTTGTAGCCTACCAGTTTAAAACGTGAAATTGGGGATACGGTTTTCAAAGCTTTGATAAATAATGATTGGTTTCAGCTCTTTGGTCGATGGGTGCGGATCCGCACTTTGGGAACTTCATTAGGAAAGTGAGGTTAAACCTTACGAGTTGAGAAATTAATTTAGAAGTGGGGTTTTCAAACCGCTGATAAGTAATTAAGTATGATTTGCACTTTCATTACTTACATTTGTAGAATACTAAGCATTTTTCGTAAGGAATTAGTGTTTGATTGTTGTGAAAACATGGGAAGCATATATGCCATACATGCTTATAGAATTGCTGTTAATTTATATACGTAATATATTTAATCACAAATATGTATCCTGTCGTAGATTGTAAAATATAAAGCGATTCACTGAAATATACAGTAATACATACGGGAAACCATCTGATAATTTCGTTAACAATTACTGAAGCATTCTCTTATAGAGGCACATGATAAGAGAATGCTTCAGTAATTGTTAACAAAATTATCAGACCGAGGATATTATTCTTTCTTGAGAAATGTTCTGTCTCATTCAATTAGAATGCTACATCAGTTAATCAATGATTTACATAATGAAAATATAAATTCTTAATTCTTTCTGTATATATATATATATGTATGTATATATATATATATATATATATATATATATATATATATATATATATATATATATATATATATATATATATATATATATATATATATATATATATATGTATGTGTGTATAGAGAGAGAGAGAGATTTATAATTTCAAGAAATTGATATTTAATACCTGCATTAAGAAAGAAAACACTAAGCATTCTCTCTCTCTCTCTCTCTCTCTCTCTCTCTCTCTCTCTCTCTCTCTCTCTCTATTATGCTTGTACAAATGTACGTGTGTGTACCATGTTTGTGTGAGCTCTTGTACCCCATAAATTAATTTTCCTTTTACTCAGCAGATAGTTTAGCATCGCGTTAAGCTCCTCTCTCTCTCTCTCTCTCTCTCTCTCTCTCTCTCTCTCTCTCTCTCTCTCTCTCTCTCTCTCTCTCTATGGTGCACGAACAGACGCACAAACACTTGTTTGTACTTAACTCGTCTCTTGTAACTAACGAACCATAACGCATAAAAACTTTCTTCTTTTGCATAATAGAGAGAGAGAGAGAGAGGAGAATGAGATAGTTGACAGGAGGGAATGAGATAGGGTGACAGGAGAAAGAGAGAGAGAATACTTATGTTAATTTATTCCTCGTCATTAACATTCTGAAGTAACCGAAAGTTTAAAAAATATATTGTGAATATTCAGGGAATGACATAGGATGACAGGAGAGAGAGAGAGAGAGATACTTCAGTTAATATATTCATCTTCATAAACATTATAATGTCATCGGGTGGTGGAAAATTTATTATCTTGGTTACTCAAGTGATTTTTTTCTTTGAAAATACTTTCAAGTTCTAGTATTCCGCATTTCTTAAAGGTTTAATATTTTGTTTTCAATTTTCATTTCTCCATTCTCAAGTGTCGAATATGGATTTTGGGGGAGGGGGTCATCTCCATGACGGTGATATTATGATTCACTTCTTGTTTTTAGCAAAGTATCAAATCTCTCTCTCTCTCTCTCTCTCTCTCTCTCTCTCTCTCTCTCTCTCTCTCTCTCTCTTTTCACCATCCAGGATGTATAGTGAGAGAGAGTATCAAGACTCTCTCTCTCTCTCTCTCTCTCTCTCTCTCTCTCTCTCTCTCTCTCTCTCTCTCTCTCTCTCTCTCTCCGTTCAGGATGTATAGTGAGAGAGAGAATCAAGACTCTCTCTCTCTCCACCCAGGATGTATGGTGGGAGAGAGACAGTATCAAGACTCTCTCTCTCTCTCTCTCTCTCTCTCTCTCTCTCTCTCTCTCTCTCTCTCTCTCTCTCCATCCAGGATGTATGCGAGAGAGACACACTTGATAATAATCTTAAACAAGAGGTCAATGACAAAAAAAGAAAAATGGCAAAAATGAACACTGGACTCATTGCCAAAAAGGGGACGATATGTTTCTTAGTCATTTGAGAAGCGTGTGATGTTTTTCCCTGTAGCTTTTCCTTCCATGATAGCCCGAGAAGCTATTTGTCATCATTTCAGTGTTCTTGACAAAGATCTAAAGATTTTAACAATTTGTTAAAGATATCAAGTCTCAAGTTTCTGAATAAACTGAAAAAAAAATGTATAATTTTTTTCGCTGTTTTTGACAAATGGTCTTTCACTTGCGATTTGTGAAGAGTTTATTGCAATTGTTAATGTTGAAGATGCACGGAAAAAGAAAACTACAAGATAGGGAAGCAAATCTCTCTCTCTCTCTCTCTCTCTCTCTCTCTCTCTCTCTCTCTCTCTCTCTCTCTCTCTCTCTCTCGTGAGTCTTTCGTGAGCCATTCACATCTTTTCAGCCTTTGTCCTTATTCCATGTATTTTGTTGATAACAGTCTAGGCTGCATTGGACACTATATCAAAAAAGCATAACAGTCTGAAACAACCGCCCCTCCCCCGCTCCTTTCCAAAAATGCTGGCCAATCGGAGCCGCCCTCTACCTCTTCTCCCCCGCCCCAAATAGAAAAGGTTATTTCTGTCCCCTGACATTGAGCTCATCGAATGTTCCCGAAATTGGGCCGGGTCATGCGGAGTCACTAAGGCAGTGTCGTGATCACTATTTCTGAATCCTTGGGAAAATTTAGCAAGACCACGTTTGGATTTTGCTCGTGTCCATTCGTCAATTGTTTCATTGACGTGGTATGGTTTACTTTGCTCATTCCTTTGCTTGTTATAATTTTACAAAACATAATAGTCAAGGCATGTGTTATTTCACACGTGATAATTGTAAGCTTTTCGATGTCGTCCTGCGCCTCAGACTGGGATTTGACATCTGTAGTTAAACGCAAAAGCCAAAATGGCAGTTTTCAATTTTAGGCAAAACACGAAGAGGTGTCTGCCTTGAGCTCGCAAGAAAAGACGACAGACTGCAAGTGATGTCCGCCTATATTCATCAGAATTTTGCCGTTTGAGAATAAAGAGCATCAGAGGCCTTTGGATACAAAGATGCGGACAGTTTTTAGAGGGCTGCAAATTGCTATGTTGATCATCCACCCTCCAATCATCAAACCAACCAAATTGCAGCCCTCTAGCCTCAGTAGTTTTTATTTTTATTTAAGTTTGTAGTTAGCCATAATCGTGCTTTTGGCAGCGATATAGGATAGGCCACCACCGGGCCGTGATTAAAGTTTCATGGGCCGCGGCTCATACAGCATTATCCCGAGACCACCGAAACACAGATCTATTTTCGGTAGCCTTGATTATAGGATGTACAGAGAAGTCGATTGCGCCGAAGAAACTTCGGCTCATTTTTTACCTGTTTAGCAAAACGTCACTTTCGGAATTACATGATTTCAGCCCAAAGGGACTGAAGTCCATTAAATTCCAAGAAATTCACACACATGCAGTTGAGAACTTTGTAGATAATGTTCATGAGGCATAAGCACTTCCCTCGTCAGAAGCTGAACAGATCTCTGATCCGAATCCCTGAGAACAGATGAAGCTGTCCAGGTGTTAAATAACCCATTTCTGTCGGCTCCAATTGATTTCTCAGGGCGGCAACAATGCGAGGTTTTCCGCAATGCGAGCCAATGATTATAGTTTACGTATCGAAAATGACTGGGTCTTCGTTTTGTACGAGGGCCTCCTCCCTTTTCTGAACCCCTTTCTCTCTCTCTCTCTCTCTCTCTCTCTCTCTCTCTCTCTCTCTCTCTCTCTCTCTCTCTCTCTCTCTCTCTCTCTCTCTCTCTCTCTCTCCTCCTCCTCCTCCTCCTCCTCCTCCTCCTCCTCCCTCCTCCTCCTCCTCCTCCTCCTCGATGTACTAATAACTTTATATTTTATAATTACTCTCACGGGACCTACGGACGTACAACCATGAATTGTAGATTTACAGTGGGTGATGTCAGGTAGAACGGGGATTCGGGGTGGGGGATTCCCGTTGTCGTTGGGGTGTGGGTTTGTTGGGGGTGGGGTGCCGGTTAACACAGCATAATAAAAGACTCATCCTGGGTTTTGCGCGTAATGATGGGGGTTATTGGGTCCTCTGAGAGAAAGTTTCTGACTAGAGAGAGAAAGAGATAGAGAGGGGGAAATTGTTACATTCTTGTAGAGTAGTGGGTGTAGAAGTTAAGCTGATGACAGGAAAAGTAAGAAAAACTTGGAGGCTGGAGAGAGAGAGAGAGAGAGAAATGGTAAAATGGATAGAGAGAGAGAGAGAGAGAACTAGGTGGAGTGTAGAATCTCAAAGAAGTCGTTGATATAAA
>NC_089746.1:5309887-5319887 GCF_040412425.1 Macrobrachium rosenbergii | reverse complement strand
CTAATAGAGGCTTTGTAAAGGCTTAAAAGACAAAGAAGGCTTGCCACTGGACGCTTCGAGAGTGAAGAAAATGGCTCTCTTCTTGCTGCAAAGCCCGAACATTCGAGCTCCTGCTCCCTGTCGAATGGAGGCGTTATAGAGGACTGAAAAACAAATATTTGCCACTCGACGCTTCGACAGAGCAGAAAAGGTCGCTCTTCTTTGTGCTAAGCCTCAACATTCGACTACAACTTCGAGCTCCTTTGCCCTGTCGAGTGGAGGCGTTATAGAGGACTAAAAAAACAAATATTTGCCACTCGACGCTTCGACAGAGCACCTCAACATTCGACCACAACATTCGAGCTCCTTTGCCCTGTCGAGTGGAGGCGTTATAGAGGACTAAAAAAACAAATATTTGCCACTCGACGCTTCGACAGAGCAGAAAAGGCCGCCCTTCTTGCTGCAAAGCCGCTCTTACATTCGACTGCTCCCGTACCGTCGAATTGAAACTTGGTAAAGGCTGAAAAACAGGAGGATTTGCCACTCGATGCTTCGACAGAGTAGAAAAGGCCTCTCCTCTTGCTGCAAAGCCGCCCCAACACTCGACCACAACACTCGACCGTTCGCTCGATGTCACTCCGAAACAAAACGTACGCATCCATTGTTTACAAACCCCATTAACGAGCGGATCTTCAAAGGGGGAAGTCTAGACCTAACCGAGCGGAACAGCCCGCTACGCTGTTTTTATTCTCTCTCTCTCTCTCTCTCTCTCTCTCTCTCTCTCTCTCTCTCTCTCTCTCTCTCTGTATATATTATTGGCGAGGGTGACCATTACAGCATTACTGGTATGCTTGAACTTGTCTCACCATCCAATAATGTTTCGCTGAGAACATAGATCATTAGATATCTTCGACGATGTTGTTCTTATGTTTTGTTCAAATAAAAAAAAAAAAAATTGAAAGTAACTCGATCTTAAGTTGAGGTAGGAGGAGTGTCACTGAGGATGCCAGAGAGAGAGAGAGAGAGAGAGAGAGAGAGAGAGAGAGAGAGAGAGAGAGAGAGAGAGAATTCAAAGAGAAAGAGAGAGAGAGAGAGAAAGGGGGAGATTCAGAGGCAGAGAGAGAAAGGAAGAGATTCAGAGAGAGAAATAGAGAAAGGGAGGGAATTCAATGAGAGAGAGAGAGCGAGAGAGGGAGAATTCAGAGAGAAAGAGAGATTCAAAGAGAGAGAGAGTGTGTGAGTGAGTGAGTGGAACGGAATAGAAAATGATCATAATACCCGCCCACGTCCATGTAAATGATTTTGTGCTCATAATAGGAAGTGAATGCTCTCATGCATATTTCTCTTTGTTTATGCAACATCCCGGCTGGAATCGAACTTAATGACAAAGAGCGAATGCGAAAAGAAAAAAATAAATAAAAGAAAAGAAAAAAAAAAAAGAATGTATTTGAAAGTGGTAAAGGTGTATGACCCCCAGGGATGGCGCTGAGAAAACAACATCGAACATGTAATGCAGTGATGAGCTTCCTACCGCTATGAGGAGAGAGAGAGAGAGAGAGAGAGAGAGAGAGAGAGAGAGAGATTGAGGGAGAAAAGAGGGAGAGAGAGAGAGAGAGATTGAGGGAGAAAAGAGGGAGAGAGAGATTGAGGGAGTGAGAGATTGAGAGAAAGAGAGATAGAGATTGAGAGAGAGAGAGAGATTGAGGGAGAGAGAGAGATTGGCGTTATGGTTTTGCAGTGGTTACAATGGCATTCCTTCTCTGGGCAGCATTTAGATTCCTTTGTGTCCGTTTATACTTTTCAGGGTTGAAGAAAATCCTTTATGCTATTTTCTGAAAAAGATGGATGAAAGTGGAACAGTATTGTTAGCGCAAAGAACAGAACAGAATTGGAAGATAAGGATGGAGGTAGAATCTGGCACAAAGAATTCCTCTAGAACATTTTTAAGAACCTTTACAAATGGCATTGAAAGCCTCTTGTACCGTGATTCTGTAATTTATTTTAAGAGCATAGCTTAATGAAAGGCGATATTTCAAAGGAAAATGACTGAATATGAGCAAAGTGTATGGAAGATTCGTGGAACCATTACAATAGGAATGGTAATAATAATATTCCAAAACGAGTGAAACAGTAATTACAATAAGAACTAGACAGGAACTTCAGAAACTTCCAATACTTACCTATATACGTTTGTTTAAGAAGTCACTAATGTATAAATAAGTTATAGACAGAATAGAGCCAGTTGTCTCAATAAGCAAGAGGCTTATTACATCACTTTTAGAAATACAATTATCTGGGGAAACTTCATGATACAAAGCTGTAGAAAAGTGAAGTAGATTTCTTCCAAAGAAAGTTCTGTTTTTAAGCGAGGCTGAGCAGGAGGTAGTTAGTATTTGGGTAATACAGAGCGGTAGAAAGATAAACTAGACTTTCTTCCAATGAAGCTCTTAGTCTTTAAGCAAGGCTGCGAAGAAAGGTAGTGAATAAAATGAATATTTCCCGAAGGAAAGCTGGAGACAAAACAGAGCTACAGAAAAGTGAAGCAGACTTTCTCACAATGAAAGTTTTTAGTTTTTAAGCAAGGCTGAGAAGGATGTAGTCACTATTTCAATATGTACACAGTGTTGGGGTAATTCTGAATTTTGACTGTACGTTTGTTTGTGTGTACGAGAGAATTAGGATTCGTTCTTGGTGGTCGTGAAATAGGTGGAAGAAATAAAAGGTAGTGAGGGAAGGCTGCCGTTATTATAATGTTCCGAAGGCCGTAGCCCTGTGTCTGTTCAGACTTGAATATCAAGGGCAATCTAGGAGAAGCCCTGTGGGTCCAGACCCAGCTCTCAAGGAGACAAGAATCGGGTTTGGTGAAAATGTTCGTTTATAGACGCATGTAAGTTACAGAAGCGGGTTTGGTGAAGTTGTTCATATATATATATATATATATATATATATATATATATATATATATATATATATATATATATATATATATATATATATATATATATATACATGCACAGGGAATAACGACACAGGTGTGAATGCGATAAATTTCTGACTCACATCAGGATTGAACCCAGGTCTTTCATTTAAAAGACATGACCGCTGCCAACCCAGCCACACAGGTCATAAAAGAAGTTGGAACCTAAGTACCACTGTACCTAAGGCTTTACTTGGTGGGTGTCTTTACTTATTGATTCGTGTCGTTCTGTGTAAAGGTCTTCGTGCGTAAAAGTTAAGCCTACGATTTAAAAAAAAAATATATATATTTACGGTCACTGAGCTTTTACAAACAGGCTGTGCAGTGTTTTCTTGAAGGAAAGATACACACTACTCCATTAATACATACATAATTATATTTCATGCACCTAGCATAGCGAAACAGGTGTGTGTTTTTGGGTGGTGTCTTTATGTGTAAAGGTTGGGCCTGCGACTTCATTACAAGTGAATTACGGCCACTGAGCATTTACAAACAGGCTGTGTGGTATTTTCTCAAACTAAAGATAGACATTTCTTCATTAATACATACATAAGATATGTGTGGTATTTGCTTGATGGAAAGATACACATTTTTTCCTTAATACATACAGACATAAGATATGTGTCGTATTCCCTCAAAGTAAAGTTACACATTTCTTCATTAATACATACAGTACTACATACATACAGTGTCCATGTCCGAAATATTTACGTAATTGAAGAAGTTACATAAGAACTATAACCACATTATTTGCTATAATGCGGTAATTCCATACAGCGCCAATAACTTTCTAAAACAGATAGGCCTAGGCAAATGTGAATGTGTGTGTGTGTGAGTGTTTTTTACTTCGCGCTTGGATGAATGTTTAAAATGTTTACTTTACCAAGTGTATTTCTCTCTCTCTCTCTCTCTCTCTCTCTCTCAAAATTTGTACCTCAAGTGTATTCTCTCTCTCTCTCTCTCTCTCTCTCTCTCTCTCTCTCTCTCTCTCTCTCTCTCTCTCTCTCTCTCTCAAAATTTGTTCGTCAAGTGTATTCTCTCTCTCTCTCTCTCTCTCTCTCTCTCCCTCCTAGTATATCTGTATATTTTCTCTCCCACTCGGGCGCGAATTCGCCTTTTTCCTCCATTTTGCTTTTGTTGGTTTTATATATGTATATATATATTTTTTGGGGACTGGAATTTTCGAAGCCCCAGTGATCTCGTCATGCGCTGCAAGACACTGACTTCTGTTTATTGCCGTTGCGTGCGAAGCCTCATTTTATTGGGGTTGCATTGCTCGCTCCACACCCCCCCACCCCCGTTTTGGCCTCGCTTGCTGGCTGTTTCTCTCTTGCTTTCTTTATTTTTATTCTCTCTCTCTCTCTCTCTCTCTCTCTCTCTCTCTATATATATATCTCTCTCTCTATATATATATATATATATATATATATATATATATATATATACTATATATATATATATCTCTATACTACACACAGCATATATATATATAAATATATATATATATATATATATATATATATATATATATATATATATATATATATATATATGTATACACACACACACACACATATATATATATATATATATATATATATATGTATATATATATATATATATATATATATATATGTAAATATGTGTGTGTGTATATATATGTATGTGTGTGTGTGTGTATGTGTGCATATATATATATATATATATATATATATATATATAATTTATATATATATATTTACTGTATATATATTTAAATACATTTATATTTACGGTAATTATATTTATATACATACAGATATATGAAATTATATACATATGTGCATACCGCCGCCTACACAAATTCTGCTTGCAGCTAATCGATAAATTTAGCCTATGCTTAATTTTTTTTACGTTTCTCCATTTTCTTTTATCTAGATAGCAACATCATTGCGACAAAAAAAAAAAAATAAAAACGCCAATAAAACCTCCATTAAACTTCAAGAACCCATGACCTCTCTTTGATGATCTTGACCACCGGGGTTAATTCCAACGCTGTTCCATTAAGCTTGTGGGGGGGGAGGTTGGGGGGAGAGACCTCCCTCCCCTTACTCCTCACTCAGGTAGACAAGTAACACCCGCTGAGGAACCGCATCTCGACAAATATTTTAATCTGTGGATATTAATATTTTTTCTCGATTGAATTGTCAAGTGACTTATTGTTTATTTATTTAATACAATTAATCTTTGGTCTTCATACTAGTCATATAAAGGCTTTTGGTTGTTAACCAGGAGTTTTATATGAATCTTACAAATCCGTAGGTCTGTGTGTTTTAGGGGTTACCGATAGTTTGTGAAATTATATATATATATATATATATATATATATATATACGCTATATATATATGTATATATATAATGTGCGTTAAATGCTGTGTATATATATTATGTCATTAATTTTCCTCATACACGTAAATATATTATACACATTCATACTGTGTATGTATGCACAGAAGTGTATTTTTCATTAAGAAAATACCACACGACGTAAATTTGAATCCTTAATTACCATTATTTGAACAGTCGAGTAAAATCTCTCGGAATGGAGACAGATTTGGATAGACAGGTTGTGAGATGAAAAGAAAAATACCTCACAAATTTTAAATCAAATGAAGCATTCAAGAGGTAACAGAAGGAGGAGGAGGAGAGAGAGAGAGAGAGAGAGAGAGAGAGAGAGAGAGAGACTAAGAATACCTCATAAATTGTCAGTCAAATAAAGCAATAAAGAGGTAAAAGGAGAGAGAGAGGGGCAGAGTAAAAATACCTCATAAATTGTCAGTCAAATGAAGCAATAACAAGGTAGTAGAAAGACGTAGGAGGAAGAGAGAGAGAGAGAGAGAGAGAGAGTCTAAAAAACTTCATAAATTGTCAATCAAATGAAGCAGTGAAGAGGTAATAAAAGAGAGAGAGAGAGAGAGAGAGAGTCCTCTGAAGAGAACAGGCCAAGGATGAGCCCGCATACCTCCCCGTGCCGTCGTAAATCAGAGCGGGCAATTCATCCAAGCAATTATTGAGCTTGCAACAATTTATACTGCCAATAAGTCTGGTGGTCCCAGACATGCCCCGATGCCCCGCGGAGCAATATTCGGCAAGGGCGATTTAGTGTGACACCTAATTAATGACTCCAGAAGTGACTCGCCATAAATACGATGGATAGCCTGCGGTTACGTGCACACGCACTGACTCACTCAGAGGCGTACGCTTGCGCTTGTAAGCCAGTTGTACAAGCACTGACGCCTGATGAGTAATTACCGTCATTTTGGTAAAAGCCAGTAAATGCATTCTCTCTCGCTCTCCTCCTCCTCCTCCTCCTCCTCCTCCTCCTCCTCCTCCTCCTCCTCCTCCTCCTCCTCCTCCTCCTCCTCCTCCTCCTCCTGCCTGCTACCTTGTTATTGCTTCATTTGACTAACAATATGAGGTATTTTTAGACTCTCTCTCTCTCTCTCTCTCTCTCTCTCTCTCTCTCTCTCTCTCTCTCTCCCTCCTCCTCCTCCTCCTCCTCCTCCTCCTCCTCCTCCTTCTGTCCTCCTCCTCCTCCTTCTGTCTGCTACCTTGTTATTGCTTCATTTGATTAACAATTTATGGGATTTTTTTAGACTCTCTCTCTCTCTCTCTCTCTCTCTCTCTCTCTCTCTCTCTCTCTCTCTCTCTCTCTCTCTCTCTCTCTCTCTCTCTCTCTGATACAAATTAGAACCTCACGCTTTTTTATGTAACAATATATGTGCATTTACATCAGATGAATTCTTAGGCAACCAAAAGTACTCCCTTAAATTGTTGTCAAACAGACCAGGAAACGATTTTGATTTACAGTATAATTTGTTCCAACTTTAGAATATACAGTATATTATATATTTGTGTTATCCTAGGTAACATTTCCATAGCGAAATTCCGTCAATTAAACATTAAACCGTAAGACTCATTTTTAAATTGAAAATTCATGTAAAATGTCAATCAAATTATCGTGCTAAAATTTTATATGGATAATATTTAATAGTCCAATAATATTGAAACCTAATGTGAACATAAAACGTATAATTGCCCTGAAGGGAGACATAACACACGGGACAGTAAATATAAAATTAGAAATAGATTAACAATATATCTGAGAGGCTTTTCTCATTTGCTTTTTAATTATCGTACATTACTCTAATTGATTTTTCTTATCATATTAAATTAAATTTAATATACTTGAATACTTCATATAGGAAAACTGAAGATACATTGAAAATTGATTTTCTTTATAAAATCAATCGAGTCAGTCAGCTCCTGCCATCAACCTGCGTTCATTTAGAATCGGAACATCAAAATGCGGTTGATTAGGGTAACATGACGATTACTCCATAATAGGAAGGGATTAAGGCGCCTTCGACTGTTCTGTGTCATCGCACAACAAAAGTTATTAACAAATTTTTTTTAAATATGAACCATCGAACCACAGTTTACTGCCAAACCACTGTAAAAAAGTCATTGTCAGAGTAAGCTTAAGTTTCTGAATGACTAAATTAATCATAAAATTTATTGCTGTGAAGTGTCATAAATCAGATTACTTGTCATTCAGATAGATAGATAGATTTGCTAAACACCGGGTGACCTTGCCGTGCCGACAACAACAATGTCTCTTGCATCAATTGGGTCACCGGCAACACTTGAAAGAGCGTAGAGAGAGAGAGAGAGAGAGAGAGAATGAATGTTAATTAGAGGGGAGAGAGAGAGAAAGGCAGAATGTTATTTGAAGAAGAGAGAGAGGGTGTGTGTGTTAATTAAAAAAGAGAGAGAGAGAATGTTAATTAAAGAAGAGAGGGAGAGAGAGAAAGAATGTTAATTAAAGGAGAGAGAGAGAGCGATAAAACCAGAATGTTTTTTTAAAGGAGAGAGTGTTAATTAAAGGAGAGAGAGAGAGTTAGAAAGGCAGAATGGTAAAGGAGAGAGAGAGAGAGAGAGAGAGAGAGAATCCGGGCTAATAATGTGGCCCCTACTTTCATCGATCATAAAACACGCTTCGCGAGGGAGACTCTCCCAGCAGTGAATATTTATATCGGCTAATGAGCTGGTTGACCACACCGGATCCCGTCATCAGTGAGGCTCAGAAATCCGGGCGAGTATTACCCCGCAATAATGGCGAGATAGAGCGGCAGGCAGATCGCCAAAGATTATCACTCGGTAATTCATGAGCAGCCAGCCAGGCCCCTCGTGCATGTGTGTGTATGTGTGCGTGTGTGTGTGTGTCTGTAAGTGCATAAGTCTTGCATCATCTCGCGGTAGTTAATATTTGTTCGATTTTATCCAGCGGACGTTAATGACCGATGAAATTGGCTAAACTTGCTTTTCTCAACTAGAAAAAATATTCTCTCTCTCTCTCCGTTAAATAACAATTTGCCTTTATATCTTCGTGATAATATTCACAGAGTCAGATGCAAACACTCCTATTCGTAATCATTTTTCTAACAAAAATAAATCTAAAAATTGTCTTGAGTCATTGATTCCTCAACCTAGAATTCCAAATAGGTTACAAGAACATGAATGAATAAATTAGTATAATTCACAAAGGTAAATGTTGTAGTATTATTGATCAATTGATGGTTCATCAGAATCTTGGATAAATTCATTACCTGGGATATGTGGTTTTGAAAGCATAAGTAATCATGAGTATTGCTGAGCCATGAATTTTCATTATCTCTTGTATTTTGATGTAGTTATGAGATGCCCTGATTTATATTTACTTATATGTGTGTCCTAACCTTGAAAATTCGATACATCTTCGTAATTTTCAGCAAGGAAAAATTTATATAAGAAATTATGAAGTCATTTAAATTAAAAATGATTTTGGAGACGATTTTATCATTTAAATTAAAAATGATTTTATATATATATTTTATCCATATATATATATAAAAATATATATATATATATGTGTGTGTGTGTTTGTTCCAGCATAACTCTGAAACGCAGTGAGCAATTTTAACCAAACCTGGGATACATAATGACTTACTACCTGGAAAAGAATAGTGGTTGGGGGGGATAAGACATCACTAGCTCCAAACGGGGTAGGGGTGGGAAGGGCTTCCCTGAAACGGGGCTGGCTCTGTTCGTAGACTTAGTAACTAAATAAACTCTACGAATTTGCTACCTTATTTCAGCATACAAATGACTTACTATCTGGAAAAGAATACTGTAGGGGAGGGGGGGGAGACATCACTGGCACTAAAGGGGTTGGGGATGGGAAGGGGGTGACATGTAAAAATAACCGGAAACCACAGTTACAAAATGAAAAGCAAAGGTTTCTGTTCCTGTATGATTTAAGTAGTTGTAATTTACCAATAGCATTTTCGCCATCTTTTTTCCTTTTATTATCCCTTTCTCTATTCCCACGTCATATCTTTTCATTCATCCTCACACCCATACCACTCTCACACCCACTCCCACGCCCCAGGCATCATCTCCCAAACGTACAAACACACACCATATTAGCAGTCACCAACATCTCTATATAATTTCAGCGAAGCTAAATTAGGTTATGCAAGAACTATAATTTTAACCCCCTGGTAGTGAGTGAGGCCAAGTGTCAAAATTATAAATACACGATGGCTCTTTTGCAGTCATGTGTACGTGCAGAGTTTACGTGCCATTGTGTTGTGAGAGAGAGATAGAGAGAGAGAAGCGTATGTGCGCTCATATACGTATGAAGGAGAAGTGTCAGAATTATACTTAGTGATTGAGTGGGAGTAACTTGTACATGCAGAGGTTACGTGCCATTATGTTGTGTGTCTTTCAGAGAGAGAGAGAGAGAAGCGTATGTGCGTACATGTCCGTAGCAGTACGCGCATGCGCATGGACGCCCCAATCTAGCGGATAATCACCATTAAAGTCAAGCCCCCGGCCGAGAATTGTTACGGCGGTCGGAGGTGAATGGAGCACCGAGCGATAAACGCTTAGGTGGGGGCCACACACTTCTGAAGGCTCGTGGGGCGGCCTTCAATGGCACCCTTTTAAAAAGAGGGTTCCCC
>NC_089746.1:5272387-5304887 GCF_040412425.1 Macrobrachium rosenbergii | reverse complement strand
AATTTGGCACGAAGTATCAGTAAAGAAAGGAAATTTATTCACTACTGTACCATGCATAAATCATCTTAAGGGTTTCATTGAAGAAATTTAAACCGCTTCTGTAATAACAAGACTAATTGTAATTTTTCTCTTTTTCCAGGTGAGTGAGGAATACTTTCCAAATCTAGTACGCTGACTTTTTCTGTAAGTGTCCATTGTTTTTCTTTTATATTTTCTTTTGCATGATTTTTTATAGCTTTTATAAGTTTTTTTTTTTTACCCTAGATACTCGAAATGGGCGTTTTGTCGATCGTTGCCTGAAATATTTTTTCATAGTTTTTTATTTTTGACACTCGAGTTGGACGTTTTGTTAATCGTTGACTGAAATATATTTTCATAGTTTTTTTTTATAATCGAGATGGGCGTTTTGTCAATCGTTGCCTGAAATATTTGTTCATTTTTTTTTTTTTTTTTGATAAGCGAGATGGGCGTTTTGTCAATCGTTGCCTGAAATATTTTTTCATTTTTTTTATAAGCGAGATGGGCGTTTTGTCAATCGCTGACTGAAATATTTTTTCATGTTTTTTTTTTGATACTCGAGATGGGCGTTTTGTCAATCGTTGCCTGAAATATTTTTTTATTGTTTTTTTTATTTTTGATACTCGAGATGGACGTTTTGTTAATCGTTGCCTGACAAATTTTTTCATAGTTTTTTTTATACTCGAGATTGGCGTTTTATCAGTCGTTGAGTGAAATATTTTGTCATAGTTTTTTTTTGACACTCGAGATGAGCGTTTTGTCATAATTTCACTAAACGTTTGAGTACAGATTTTAGTTTAAGTGACTTATGCTTTGGAATCAGTGACACAAAAACTTCTCAACCGTGAAATATTGATGGTTAGTGAAAAGGAACGAACGTGAGGGAGTGAGTTCCAACGCAGGAGATTATAAAAAAATATATATATGATTATTTTGGAATATTTTTCATACGTTCTATATTCGTTATGGCTGTTCTTATTCTTCATTGTTTCTCTCTCGCAGTGAGAGGGGAACTCAATACGTTATTTATTCCTTTTCTAAGAAAGAGTATCTCTCTCTCTCTCTCTCTCTCTCTCTCTCTCTCTCTCTATTTTCAAAAGTGGATCAATACTAGAGGCAAGTAATTATAGGCCTGTGAGTCTAACATCACATATTATGAAAGTGTATGAAAGGGTAATGAAGAAAAATATAATGAAACATTTAATGAAAAATAGTTTGTTTAGCGTAGGACAACATGGTTTTCTACCCGGAAAAGTACACAAACCCAACTGTTAGTCCACCATGAAAGCATATATAAAAATATGATAAACGAAAAAGATACATATGTGGTTTACCTAGACTTTGCAAATGCTTTTGACAAGGCAGACCATAATATATTAGCGAAAAAAATTGGAAAACATAATATTGTGGACAAAGTAGGAAGATGGATAAAAGAATTTTTGCAAAACAGAAAACAGATAGTGATTGCAAACGATGATAAATCGGATGAAGCTAAGGTAATATCCGGTGTGCCGCAAGGTACGGTGTTAGCTGCATTGCTGTTTGTTATGATTGCAGAAATAGACAGTAATGTTAAGGACTCGGTAGTGAGAAGTTTTGCCTATGACACAAGAATAAGTAGGGAAATTACTTGTGATGAAGATAGGAACTCGCTACAAAGAGACCTAAACAAAATATATGAATGGGCAGAGGTAAATAGGATGGTATTTAACTCTGATAAATTTGAATCAATAAATTATGGTGATAAAGAAGGAATGCTATATGCATATAGGGGACCTAATAACGATAAAATTACAAATAAGAAAGCAATTAAAGACCTTGGTGTGATGCTGAATAGGAATATGCTATGTAATGATCAAATAGCAATACTATTGGCAAAATGCAAAGCAAAGATGGGAATGTTGTTCCGGTACTTCAAAACAAAAAAAGCCGAACACATGAATTATGCTTTATAAAACGTATGTACGTAGTCCACTTGAATATTGCAATATGATATGGTACCCACGCTACCAAAAGGATATTGCACAAATAGAGAGTGTACAAAGGTCCTTTACAGCTAGAATAGAAGAAGTTAAGGACCTTGACTACTGGGAAAGACTACAATTCTTAAAATTATATAGTCTCGAAAGGAGCAGAGAACGCTACATGATAATACCAGCATGGAAACAGATAGAAGGAATTACCGAAAACACCATGGAGCTAAAAATATCAGAAAGAGCAAGCAGAGGTAGATTAATAGTGCCCAAAACTATACCAGGAAAACTAAGGAAAGCACACAGGACATTAATCCACTACGCACCAGCATCGATAATGCAGCGTCTATTCAGTGCGTTACCAGCTCATCTGAGGAACATATCAGGAGTGAGCGTAGATGTCTTTAAGAATAAGCTCGACAAATATCTAAGCAGCATCCCAGACCATCCAAGATCTGAAGATGCAAAATATACCGGAAAATGCATTAGCAGTTCTCTGGTAGACATCACAGGTGCCTCACACTGAGGGACCTGGGGCAACCCGTACGAACTGTAAGGTCTGTAAGGTAAGGTTAGGTCTGTCTCTTAGTAGAACTCAGATAGAATTTTCCACATCTCCAAAACGGACTCTCTCTCTCTCTCTCTCTCTCTCTCTCTCTCTCTCTCTCTCTCTCTCTCTCTCTCTCTCTCTCTCTCTCTCTCAGTAGAACTCAGATGAGAATTTCCCACATCTCCAAAACGGACTCTCTCTCTCTCTCTCTCTCTCTCTCTCTCTCTCTCTCTCTCTCTCTCTCTCTCTCTCTCAGAACTCAGATGAGAAGATGAGAATTTTCCACAACTCCAAAACGGACTCTCTCTCTCTTAGTAGAACTCAGATGAGAATATTCCACATCTCCAAAACGGACTCTCTCTCTCTCTCTCTCTCTCTCTCTCTCTCTCTCTCTCTCTCTCTCTCAGTAGAACTCAGATGAGAATTTTCCACATCTCCAAAACGGACTCTCTCTCTCTCTCTCTCTCTCTCTCTCTCTCATACGATCTCGTAACCCTGGTGGTCATTTGTCAAGACCGCCCTTAAGAACCCTTGTATGTCCTTTATCTCGTGACACACGTCAGTCACTGAGGATCAGCTCTCTCTCTCTCTCTCTCTCTCTCTCTCTCTCTCTCTCTCTCTCTCTCTCTCTCTCTCTCTCTCTCTCTCTCAGTGAGTTACTCGTTCGTCGCTTGCTGTCTTGCAACGCGTCAGTCGCTTGCATGTTCTGAGGGGAGAGAGAGAGAGAGAGAGAGAGAAGAGAGAGAGAGAGAGAGAGAGAGAGTGAGTGAGTGAGTGAGTCCTACAGTATGTAAAGGTGGAGAAAATTTTCATTGAGTTCTTTTGATATACAGTATATGTACTGTGTATATATATATATATATATATATATATATATATATATATATATATATTATATATATATATATATTTACTGTACAGTATATATATAATGATCTACCAAAGGATAAAAAACTGTATGACTCACTTGTATTGTATGGGATCAGTGATATGAGTCATCTAATAATATGACTTGTAAATATAATAATAATAATAATAATAATAATAATAATAATAATAATAATAATAATAATAATAATATTATAATAATAATAATAATTATTATTATTATTATTATTATAATCTAATTCACCTGTAATTCAAAACTTGCATTTTTTCAGTGGAATATAATACACGTTCAACTTTTGTTTGTGTCACAATCTTTCGTGCACATCTTCAGACAATTCCCAATACAAATGACTCATCTCTTGTCTTACACGATCGCAACATCATTCTGCTCGGACGGTGCAAGCCAGCATTTGTAAGCTCAGCATTTATATATGCAGTCTCGCAAGCATTTGCATTTAGCATTGCACGAATTCAAAACCAGATCTCGCGGAGGACAAAAAAAAAAAAAAAAAAAAAAAAAAAATGGCTCGACGAACAAATATCATTGTAGATCATTGCTTGTACGCGTTGAAGTCTCTTCTGGCTTTCGCTCGGAAGACAAATAATGGTAACAGCGATTCCATTCCATTTTCTGCGACTTTTATCAGATCTCGTACGGAATATCTTCTTGTGTTCTGGGTTTGATTCCATCTGTTTCTCCAGTCGACGAGTGGAGTTTCTCGTCAGACTTCATCAGGTTATTGGTCTCTTCTCTCTCTCTCTCTCTCTCTCTCTCTCTCTCTCTCTCTCTCTCTCTCTCTCTCTCTGTATTTATTGTCAGGTATATTTTTTTATATTTGTTTATGCTTTGCCAAGTGCTTATTTACTTTTCTTCCTGGCTTATTTGTAACTTAAATAATTGTATATATATATATATATATATATATATATATATATATATATATATATATATATATATGTGTGTGTGTGTGTGTGTGTGTGTGTGTGTATATATATATATGTATGTATGTATATATACATATTTAGTTGTATTCTTCTCAGTCACGAAGATAAAATATCACGGTGTACTCCACAATGAAAACGAAGGGGAAACCAGAGGAAAATGAAATAGAGTTCTTAATTTGTCCCAACAGTTTCGCCTTCCATCAGGCCTCTTCCGGGGAACTTTATTGACTAATCAGTTTAAGAAAAACATATACCGGACATATGTTTACATTTGACTTCAAGACTTACATAAAACATAAACAACTACAAATGGTTAACGGTGCTTACAACTGTTACAGGATAATATAAAATATAAATTGTCTAGTACATAATTCGTCCAATAGAAAAAGTTAACAGTCTAATGAGGCTAAACAGGTAATTAAGTGAATACCTAAGTCAATATATTACATAATTTGTACTGGTTTTTCATGATATTTAGAAATAGCGGGTCTGTCTTGAATAAGCCTATACTGCCATTGAAGTTATTGTTTTCACTATATTGAATACATGCCGTTTCTATTAGATTTCTTTCTATAAAATTATTGTTTCTGAACAGGATTCTTGCTTGAGACCACTGAATTGGATAAAAACATTCTCTAGCATGTTTACTAATGGGGCTGTTTCTTTGATCAGTAGCGATACTATACTTATGTTGTGCAATTCGTTTCTCAACAGTTTTTGTTGATTGTCCAATATAAAATCTATTGCAACCACAAGGAATTTTGTATACTACCCCGTTGTCGTATACACTGCCAGTGGTATTGCGATAGGAAAACGCAACAGTCATATTTATTTTAAGTGGGTGGATAATATATTTATGGATAATATAAACACACATTAAAATTCATTTCCCTACACAAACATATATATGTGTAAAGTAAAATTTGCTTAAGAAATCCATAGAGATAATCTATCTGGTCAGAAAGAATTCAGGGCTGACTAGATGAGAGAGAAAGAACATAGATCTTATACCTGACTGTTTTACTTGTTTATTGTGACTCTAAATAATCAGATTGTTGTTGCTATTTTTCGGTGTACAGCCTTTAGAGCTATACTGCACTAATACGGACAATGTATACCGTGTATATATATATATATATATATACCATGGTATCAGACATGTTGGAAGAGTAATCACAAACGTTCACCCAGAAGGAAAATGTTGGCTTCTTTAAAAGGCAGTTCAAGTACAGAGTAAACGCTTGTCGTAAATTACCAATGAAATATGATCACAAAAAGCCAAGCCTTTGGAATGGAAAGGCACTGGAGCAGGATGTTGGCGGTGTTAATGACCTACAGAAAGGAAGACACACAGACAGACGAAAGTAGAATTATTCATGAGGAACGGAAGAGAGGCTGTGTGGCACTGGGCTTGCCAGTGACTGACAGTGATGGATGAGGAAAACGGCGGAACGACTTGAAAGAGGAAAAAACGTAAATAAAACAAATATAAAGAATTTTTTTTATCTTTTGTTATAAAAATACAATTACATTTCAATAATTTACATTATTTTAATAATTCTCGTAATACAAAAATATAAATATAAACTTAGACAACATTTTGCTACAAAATAATACAAATCAAAAGCAAAACTTATAATTAAGGAATTGAATGTTTATGAAACATAAAAGAAGGATGATTGTCACTGGGGTGGAAAGTCAGTAGGAACTGGATGAATGCATTATAGTTGTGTCATATAAACTGCGAATGACTAGACAGAAATAAAGTCATTGTGAACAAATATTTTGTTGGCAGATTTATTTGTAAACAATAAATCTATATATGATCTTGTTTATTGTGTCTTTTACTTGCACTTGTTTGCTAATGCATAAAATTAAAATGTCTGTACCAGCACAGCATTGAACCACGCCGAATGGTTTGGGGAGGATCATTTTTATAACTGAAGAGATTGATGCAAATTTATAAATTAAAGAGAAGATTGGGGGCCGTGTCTCTTTCGGCACGAGTCAAGAGGGGGAAAAAAGTCAAAGTAATTTTGAAAGAGGAGGCTTTCATTCTCTTTAATCCCAATCATTGAAGAATGCCCTAAGAGTAATTTTGAAAAAGGGGGCTCTCATTCTCCCTAACCCCCGATCATTGAAGAAGGTTCCAACCGGCTGGAGAAAAAGAAGAAGAAAGAAACTGACTCCTTTGCAGCCTCAAACAATTCACAGAGGAGTCTCCTCAAACTGGTTGGTTGGTTGGTTGGTGGGCGAAGGAGGAGAGTCTCTACTCCTAGTAGTAGTAGTAGTAGTAGTAGTAGTAGTAGTAGTAGAAGCAGTAGCAGTAGCAGCAGTAGTGTGCTCCCCTATAAATAACAGGCCTTTGCACCGCGGCTTTAAAGTGTTGGTCCAGATTTAAAAGATGCCGTGGCTGTGACCGTGTTCGATCTCGCCATCAGCCTCCGCGCACCCTATCATTTCCATGCCTGGCTCCTTCTGTCGCGCCGCTAATTGCCGCCCTTTCTCGCGCTGTCGCTTCCATGTACGCCAGCGTACACGCGCGCTTTCTGAAACCACCAACCCCCCTACACAGCCCCCTCCCACCCATACACCCTTCCTCGGTTTCAACCCGTCACCTTACGTCTTATTAAAACCTTCCCGCGGTGATGTAGCGACCCGGCCAGGGATTAATTAAACCTATCATTTTCTTATACTTTTTTTTTAGTTTCTGGAAAGTATTAGAGTGTATGGGGTATAATTAGCCGGGACTTCTGTTCACTGACTCGAGCTCATTATATTTGTAAGTTTAATGGGAAGTTTCATTCAATTTACTGTAAATGGTGTTTGTTTACGGTTCGTGAGGTCTGATTATCGGAGATTAAACGGACCGAGGGGTCTTAGAAGCATGCTTGAATCCTAGTTTAATTTTATAAGAGTGTTAATTAATATAGGGTGTTTTAACTTCCTTCTGATATTTTTTATTACAGAATTAACTGTATTGAATTATTTTTATATGACTTCTTGTATGTAACTTCAAAATTCATTAGGTTTTATCAGTGTCCTTACGTGCTTAGATATCACTGCTTGTTTGTTTGTATTCATGGCTGTCTGTTGTTTATATTTATGGCTGTATGCTGTTTGTATTCATGGGTATCGACTTGTTTGTATTCATGGCTATCTACTGATGTATTCATGGCTTTGTATTGTTGCATTCATGGCTATCTGCTGTTTGTATTCATGGCTATATACTGTTTGTATTCATGGCTATCTACTCTTTGTATTCGTGGTTATCTGCTGTTTGTGTTCATGGCTATCTACTCTTTGTATTCGTGGCTATATACTGTTTGTATTTATGACTATATACTATTTGTATTCTTGACTATATACTGTTTGTATTCTTGACTATATACTGTTTGTATTCATGACTATATACTGTTTGTATTCATGACTGTATACTGTTTGTATTCATGACTGTATACTGTTTGTATTCATGGCTATCAACTGTTTGCATTCATGGCTTTTTACTGTTTGTATTCATGGCCTTCCATTGTTTGTATTCATGGCTTTCTACTGTTGTATGCATGCTTTCTACAGTTAGTATTCATGGCTTTCCACTGTTGCATTCACGGCTATCTACTGTATGTATTCATGGACGATTACTGTTGTATTCACGGCTATCTACTGTTTGTATTCATGGATGATTACTGTTTGTATTCATGGTGTCTGCTGTTGGTATTCATGACTGTCTAGTGTTTGTACTCATGGCTTTCTAATGTATGTATTCATGGGTTTTTACTGTTTGTGTTTGTATTCATGGTGTTGTATTCATGGCTCTCTCCTGTTGTATCCATGGCTATTGTTTGTATTCATGGCTATCTGCTGATTGCATTCATGGGTATCTACTGTTTGTATTCATGGCTCTCTATTGTTTGTATTTATGGCTATCTACTATTTGTATTCATAGCTTTCTATTGCACCTCGCTGGGAGGGTGGGTTCCGTTCTCAGCTAGCACTCTGCTGGCCGCGAGTTCGAATCTTTGAACGGCCAGTGAAGAATAAGAGGAATTTATTTCTGGTGATAGAAATTCATTTTTCGCTATAATGTGGTTGGGATTCCACAATAAGCTGTAGGTCCCGTTGCTAGGTAACCAATTGGTTCTCAGCCACGTAAATTAAATCTAATCCTTCGGGCCAGCCCTAGGAGAGCTGTTAATCAGCTCAGTGGTCTGGTTAAACTAAGGTATACTTAACTTATGGTTATCTACTGTTTGTATTCAAGGCTATCTTCTGTTTGTATTCATAGTTTTCTATTGTATTTATGTTTATCTACTGTTTGTATTCATAGTTTTCTATTGTATTTATGGTTATCTACTGTTTGTATTCATAGCTTTCTATTGTATTTATGGTTATCTACTGTTTCTATTCATAGCTTTCTATTGTATTTATGGTTATCTACTGTTTGTATTCAAGGCTATCTTCTGTTTGTAAACATAGCTCTTCCCTGAGCTAACCTACTGAAATGATAACCAAAATAACGAAAATTAAGAAATACGTGTAAATACCTCAGCCAAATTCATAAAATAATTTCATGCGTTCCGAGTATGTAAGTATCCCTCAGAGCGCCTCGCTCACTTAATCCAAGACTTCGGTACTACCGCGTCTTCATCCATTAACCCTGGTCCAAGAAAAAAAAAAACCTGATTTTCGATCCAATTTTGTCCGAGCTTAAGCTCCTCGACTACTGATTACTGGGTGTGTGTGTGTGTTTTTTTATTATTATTATCTCGGCTGAATAGGCTGGAATCTAGATGAGAGTTAACACGGGAATCCTGTTGATGTGGCTTGAGATGAGAATTTTATTGGCCTGCGCGAAAGAGAGAGAGAGAGAGAGAGAGAGAGAGACAAAAAGCATGGGAAATTGGAGAGTAAATAATAAGAAAAGGAGAGAATGATAAGTTACTGGAAAATGAAAAGTATATTCAGAATATGAGGGAGAGGGAGAGAGAGAGAGAGAGAGAGAGAGAGAGTAGAGTGGTGAATTAGTGAAAGAGTGAATGAAATATAAAAACCACAGGAAACTGAGGAGTAAATAATAAGAGAGAGAGAGAGAGAGAAAGAGTAGTTTATCTTATACATGACTTATACAAGAGACCTGATGACCAGACCTCTTCCATTCTTCATAATCCATTGAAGGTTTCTTCGTCTTTGTAAAGGAAGTTTTAAGATTTCAGGTTTTCTTATAATTTTCTTATAGTTTTCTTTATTACGGAGCGTTCTTTATTTTTATATTTATATTATTTTTATTTTTCTCTTGTTTTAGGGTTCATGTAGTTGCACCCATGCCTCTTGCCCTGACTTGAAAGTAAAAGTTAACTGGAGGTGAAGGATTTTATATGATTTAATATTGTTTTATTTTAAATGTATATGTATGCAAATGTGCACACCCAGGGGCACACCCTTCAAACACACAACACCCACAAACACACAATATATTTATATATATATTATTTATATATATATATCGTGATTCAGTTATACACACACACACACACACACACACATATATATATATATATATATATATATATATATATATATATATATATATATATATATATATATATATATATACACACACAACACACACACACACAAACTCCTTTTTTGTATTAGAGGGTATGACGCATGTCTCTAGGGATGAAGTTGCTAGCCCCATGCCCTTTTTATTGACCCCAGCTGATACTGGTCCTCATTCAAAATCTCGTCATTTTCATATTTCTTGAAGGCAGGAGAATTTTGCTCTTTCTGTATCCTGTGTATTTCTTTTTTTTTTTATTAATGTATATATTTATTTATATATACATTTATTGATTTACTGATAATTTTTTTAATTTCTGAACAAATGTTTATATATTTATTAATTTATTAATATATTCACGTATTTCTATTTTTATTTCTTTATTAATATATATTTATTTATCTTTTTGTTTTCAATATATTTGATAATTCGTTTAACATTTCTTTTTTTAATATATTTATGTATTTAATTTTTTATTTATATGTTATTTATTAATATATCTCTTTATTAAATTATTTATAAATTTACATATTGATTTATTAATTGTTTTTTGTAACGGGCTGCTTAAAAAAAAAAAAAAAAAAAAGAGGCGTATCATGCCGCCTCTGGCCAGCGTTGCTCTCAAAGCCTATTCACGAGAAGCGCTCATCACTGCCTTGATTTACTAAGTGTCTATCCTAAAGTCTCATTATTCTTTTAACACGAGCAAGTCTTGTTATCTTTGTGCTCTGATATAATAATCGAGCGTTAGGGTGATGATCTAGCTAAATTCAGCTTATTCGTTGCTTTTAGATTTATTTATTTGCCTCTTCGTAATGTGACGGTAACAGATTTGGAATTACGTCATGCAGTGTTGGTTACACAAACACGCGCAACACACACTCATGTCTGTACATAATAAGTATATGTATGTGTATGTGTATATATATATATATATATATATATATATATATATATATATATATATATATATATATATATATATATATATATATATATATATATATATATATATATTTATAATATATATATATATATATGTATATAAATATATATATTATATATGTCATACACATACACATACACATACGTACTTTCTTCAATATTTAATTGCCATGACAAGTACAGTGCATACGGCGACGATAATCAACTGTATATCATTTCATTTTCCAACATTTTTCCCTTTGAAAATCAAAAATAAGTAACAAAATCTGTCGTAAATCATCATTTTAATGAGAGAAGAGACTTCGTTCTTAATCAAAATGGAGAGAAGACGAAAGGAGAGAAGTGAGAAGAGAAGACCCGAGAAAGAGAGAGAGAGAGTAACGGAAGGTGAAAGTACTCCAAGGGTGGAGTCCTCGCCCGCGGGCTCTGTTAAAAAAAAAATCCCTCCGATCGTTGACCATTTACAATTAATATCATCGACGGCTTAAAACGGGTCTTTTTTTCTTTTTTGCTTATTTTCCTCTGTTTTTGTTTTATAACTTTTTCCTTTGTTTCTTACAGTTTTTTTTCCTTTATTTTTGCTTCATAGTTTTTTCCTGTTTGTGTTTCTTTTTTTTGCTTAAAACAAAGGTAAAATAACGTGTGTAGAACAGGGTCATTTGAGGGAAAAACAGGTGTTCTTGCTTATTTTCCATTAATTTGTTTTGTAGTTCTTTCCTATATGTTTTTTTTTTTTTTTTATTATTTTTTTCTTTGCTTACAGCAACATGGGAAAAACGTTACTGCCATTTCAGGAAGTTTTAATTACTGCTTTGGAAGTGCGGAAAATATTTCGAGTTTGTAATTCCCGAGGAAAACAAATTACATTTCACAATTCCCAGGCTAAAATGGAGAAAGTAAATTGTATTTTCTGTTCATAATTCGAAGGAAGAATGGAAATCCTGTTTACAACTCCTAAGTTCGGAAGAGAGAAGAAAACAGTTTCCCTTTTCGAATGCAGAGAAAAAATGCCTGTTATAATTATTGGGCTTGTAGGAATAACAAAAAATTATTCTGATCTTTATATTCTTCTGTATTTTAGAATTATGAGTCAAATTAGAGAGGAGAATTGTTGTTTCTTAAATTTGTATAAATAAAAAGCAGTATTCACATAGGAAAAAATGTTGAAAATAGAAAATCAGATAGAAACAATTCGCGTCACAGTAGGGATGTCATTACTGTTAGCACATTCGAAGGAAAATCGTGAAATGATTTTCATATTCTCACGGGACAAAAAAAAAATGTAGCTTGAAGAACGGAGAGAAATTACAGTTGGCTTTTTATCAAAAAGAAAGCAAAGCAATGATTTGTAAGGATTGAAAAACAAGGAACTGGCTACATTTCCTGAAAAGAAAAACGAAGGGTTAAGAAATGTTAGTATTAGATGACAGACTGGTATTGAAGGAGCAAAATTCAGTTTCCAGTTACATAGAAGGAACTACCCGGATTAAGGAAAAGGCATGGCTTATGGCCCTAAATGTGTGATAACCAAGAAGCCCCGTACGGGGAGGTGGTGCCGTCAGTGCACCTCACGCGATGCACTGTAGGCATTACTAAAGGTTCTTTGCAGCATCCTTTCGGCCCCTAGCTGCAACCGCTTTCATTCCTTTTACTGTACCTCCATTCATATTATATTTCTTCCATCTTGCTACCCACCCTCGCCTAACAATTGATTCATAGTGCAACTGCTTTGAGGTTTTCCTCCTGTTACACCTTTCAAACCTACCTACTCCCAGTTTCCTTTCCAGCGCTGAATGACCTTAAAGGTTTCAGTGCTTGGCCTTTGGCCTAAACTCTATATTCCATTCCGATATCCAAGAAGGGCAAATTTTGGATGCAAGAAATAGACACAACAAATTGAACATTATTAAAGTTTGAAAAATAGAGAAGAGTGAAAAGTTGCATCAGCGATAAGGAAATGAGAAGGAATAAGGAAAAGCAGCGTCGGTTTTCAAAAGTATTGCAAATAGAATTTAAAGTAAAACATTGTTCAGTGAAAACCAGACCCCAATTTCTGGTGGAGAATTAGATTACACACACACACACACACATACATATATATATATATATATATATATATATATATATATATATATATATATATATATATATATATATATATATATATATATATTTTTATATATATAGAAGCATTAAGCTGCAATTGTCTTTTACTATCCAGTTCGCTCTACATCGAAAATAATATATGCATATATACTGTATGTGTAAACCGAAGGGAATTATAGTTGATAAGAAGCTCGTTGTCTCATGTGCTCGAACCACGAGACGACGAACGTCTTATCGTCTATAATTCCTCTTCGGTTTATATATATATATATATATATATATATATATATATATATATATATATATATATATATATATATATATATATATATATACTCTGTATATACACTTATGTTATTTCCAAGGTAGAGCGAATTGGATTTTAAACGACACTTGTAGCTTAATGCTTGTAAATAAATCACGGTGATGTGATAAAATTCATATATATATATATATATATATATATATATATATATATATATATATATAT
The DNA here is from genome assembly GCF_040412425.1 of Macrobrachium rosenbergii. Lineage (NCBI taxonomy): Eukaryota > Metazoa > Arthropoda > Malacostraca > Decapoda > Palaemonidae > Macrobrachium > Macrobrachium rosenbergii. The sequence goes on along the minus strand of NC_089746.1, from coordinate 5,291,412 downwards.
ATATATATATATATATTACGTGTATATATATAAAAAGCGAGATGGCGAAATCTCACCTAGAGACAATAAAATACAAAAGCAGAAAAAGAACTGGCGTCTTTAAATGGATAATTGGTAAATAATTGTCAGATAAAAGAGTCTGTCCCTTAAATTCACATCACGCAGCGTAGATTAAGACTCCGTAGTGGCATTTTAGGCTTAAAGCCCATCTGGGCCCGGCTGATATGACCGACTTTGGAAAAAAAAAAAAAATCTCGCCAAGAAGGCTTGTATAGCTGGAGATGTTTTGGCATCTCATTTTTTTTTTTTTTATCGTTTCCGTATATAATTCCTCTTTTTTTTCTCATCTTGTTGCTTTATCTCGCATTTGTCCAGTCCGGTTTGGAATAGCATCTCGTAGAATTATGATTAAGAAGGCTTCTGATCATTAGGAGTTAAAATACTTATTTCTTAGTTACTAAACATCGAACAAACCGATAGACATAACAGTGTATGTGTGTGTGTGTATATATATATATATATATATATATATATATATATATATATATATATATATATATATATATATATATATATATATATATATATATATACAGTATGTGTGTGTGTGTTTCTTCCATAACCACAGTATTATCTCCCAATATGTATTTTATTTCCATTTAAATTTCTCAATGCGTATTTTATTTCCATTTAAATTTCTCAGCGCGTATTTTATTTCCATTTAAATTTTTCAGTACATATTTTATTTCCATTTAAATTTCCCAAGACATATTTTATTTCGGTCTAGATTTCTCAACGCGTATTTTGTTTCCGTTTCCATTTCTCAACACGTATTTTATTTCCCTTTAAATTTCTGAAAACATTTTATTTCCATTTAAATTTCTCAACACGTATTTTATTTCCGTTTAAATTTCTCAACACATGTTTTATTTCCATTTAAATTTCTCAACACCTATTTTATTTCCGTTTTAATTTATCAACACGTATTTTATTTCCATTTAAATTTCTCATCACCGATTTTATTTCTGTTTAAATTTCTCTACACATATCTTATTTTCATTTAAATTTCTCATCACGTATTTTGATTTCGTTTAAATTTCTCAACACATATTTTATTTCCATTTAAATTTCTCAAAACGTGTTTTATTTCCATTTAAATTTCTCAACACGTATTTTATTTCCATTTAGATTTCCCCACCTGTATTTTACTTTCGTTTAAATTTCTCAACACGTATTTTATTTCCGTTTAAATTTCTCAAGATGTATTTTATTTCCATTTAAATTTCTTAACGCGTATTTTATTTCCGTTTAAATTTCTCAAGACGTATTTTTTTCCATTTAATTTCTCAACACGTATTTTATTCCCATTTAAATTTCTCAACGCGTATTTTATTTCCGTTTAAACTTCTCAACACGCATTTTATTTCCATTCAAATGTCTCAACACATATTTTACTTCCATTTAAATTTCTCAACACGTATTTTACTTCCGATTAAATTTCTCAACACGTATTTTATTTCCATTTAAATTTCTCAACACGTATTTTTATTTCCGTTTAAGTTTCTCAACACGTATTTTATTCCCTTTTAGATTTCTCAGCACGTATTTTATTTTTGTTTAAATTTCTCACTACGTATTTTATTTCCATTTAAATTTCTCACGTCGTATTTTATTTCCATTTGAATTTAACAGTATGTTTTTTCTTTCCGTTTAAATTTCTCAACACGTATTTTATTTTCGTTTAAATTTCTCAACACGTATTTTATTTCCATTTAAATTTCTGAACACCTATTTTATTTCCATTTGAATCTCTCACACATATTTTATTTCCATTTAAATTTCTCAACACCTATTTTATTTCCATTTAAATTTCTCAACATGTGTTTTATTTCCATTTAAATTTCTCGACACGTATTTTATTTCCATTTAAATTTCTGAACACGTATTTTATTAACATTTAAATTTCTCAATACGTATTTTATTTCCATTTAAATTTCTCAACACGTAATTTATTTCCATTTAAATTTCTCAACACGTATTTTATTTCCAATTAAATTGCTCAGCACGTATTTTATTTCCATTTAAATTTCTCAAATATTTTATTTCCATTTAAATGTCTTAATAGATATTTCTATTTCATTTTCTCAATGCGAATTTTTTTCCATTTAAATTTATCAATACATATTTTATTTCCATTTAAATTTCTCAATACTTATTTTTTTCCATTTAAATCTCTCAATACTTATTTTATTTCCATTTAAATCTCTCCATACGTATTTTATTTCCATTTAAATCTCTCCATACTTATTTTATTTTCCCCCTGCGGCCTCGTTCATAATCCTTTCAAGACAAACAAAAATCTGTTCTGTTCTCGTAGTGATTAAAAGTCATGATGTATCCTATATAAGGGCTAGACTGGGAGGCAAAGAGTCTGCGAGACCATTGATAGAGATATCAGAGATTAAGTAGTTATGAGTCTGGCTTATTTTGTGGCTTGTTGGGATGTCTATGATAATATAAGGTGAGGACCGGTCGTCATTTTTATTTTTAATCTTTTTTTCTCTCTCCCGCCGCCTCATTTTCGTTCACTCATTGAAGTCATCTCTTGGTATTTGTTTTAGAGAGTTTTCTTTGTTTGATTATGGAATAATGTGTTTGTTTGTGCTGTGATCTTTCTACAAAGGTCAGTTTTTCTTCTCTGTGGTTTCAGTAATATCTTATTGGCATCCAAAATTAAACTGCATACTGATATCCAAAATTAAACCGTACATTGATATCCAAAGTTAAACCGTACATTGATATCCAAAATTAGACCGTACATTGATATCCAAAATTAAACCACATTGATATCCAAAATTAAACCGTACATTGATATCCAAAATTAAACCACATTGATATCCAAAATTAAACCGTACATTGATATCCAAAATTAACCACATTGATATCCAAAATTAAACTGCACATTGATATCCAAAATTAAACTGTACATTGATATCCAAAATTAAACTGTACATTGATATCCAAAATTAAACTGTAAATTGATATCCAAAATTAAACCACATTGATATCCAAAATTAAACTGTACATTGATATCCAGAATTAAACTGCATATTGATATCCAAAATTAAACTGTACATTGATATCCAGAATTAAACTGTACATTGATATCCAAAATTAAGCTGCACATTGATATCCAAAATTAAACTGTATGTACTATGCAGTCATAATGATTATTTTGGAAATAATATATCTATTTTGCTTCAACACACAACCGAACGTCACCTGCTTGCCGAAAATTATCTACAATTCGGAAGATATGAAACATTTTTAAAAATTGAGAATTTACTCTATTTGTCAGTTTAGCAAAATAAAGCACTTGTCATTTCAGTATTCACTCTGGGTTGAAACTGAACCTGGAGTACTGAGAAAGTATTTCGTTCACCATATATTTTCAACAGTAGTCTTTCGGGAATTTTGTCTTCTATACTCTCATGTGTTACTCGTACTATTTCATTCACCGTAAAATACCCATTGTAACATAATATCCTTCTTTAATTAATAAAATTAATTAAAGAATTGATAGAGAAGAATTTTTTCACTGTACTTCGCCGATTCGTATACAGTAGCTGATTTAATTCACGAGTCTTTCAAAAAATCGTTTTCAGAAGAAATCAGAATTGTCCATTTTCCAGTAGTGCGTCTCTGAACAGTTTATAGTTAGATAGTTTATAGATTGCTTTATTCTTCTCAAGCAGTTTATAGTAGATAGCTTCGTTCTTCTCAAACAGTTTATAGATAGGTAATTAGAGTCACGAGTCTTTCAAAAAAATCGTTTTCTGAAGGAATCAAAATCAATAGTTGACAGTTAATAGATAATTTATAGATGGCTTTATTCTTCCCAAATAGTTTATAGATAGATACTTTATAGATAGCTTCGTTCTTCTCGAGCAGTTTATGGATAGAAAATCAGAGTCACGAGTCTTTTAAAAACTGATTTCAAATGGAATCAAAATTGTGCCGTTTTTCTATTAGTGGACAGTTTATAGATAATTTATAGATAGCTTTATTCTTTACAAAGAGTTTATAGATAGATAGTTTATAGGTAGTTTCATTCTTCTCAAACAATTTATAGACAGATAATCAGATTGACTGGTCTTTCAAAAATCATTTCAAGATAAATCAAAATTGTGCAATTTTTCTAATAGTGGACACCTTATAGATATTTTATAGATAGCTTTATTCCTTTCAAACAATTCATGGATAAATAGTTGCATAGTTAGAAAATTAGAATCACGAGTCTTTCAAAAGTCGTCTCAAGATAAAAAAAAAAAAATAGTTTCATAGATAGAAAATTAGAATCACGAGTCTTTCAAAAGTCGTTTCAAGATGAAAAAAATAGTTTCATAGATAGAAAATTAGAATCACGAGTCTTTCAAAAGTCGTTTCAAGATAAAAAAAAATATTTTCATAGATAGAAAATTAGAATCACGAGTCTTCCAAAAATCGTTTCAAGATAAAAAATAGTTTCATAGATAGAAAATCAGAATCACGAGTCTTTCAAAAGTCGTTTCAAGATAAAAAAAAAAAAGTTTCATAGATAGAAAATTAGAATCACGAGTCTTTCAAAAGTCGTTTCATGATAAAAAAAAAAAGTTTCATAGATAGAAAATTAGAATCACACGTCTTTCAAAAGTCGTTTCAAGATAAAAATAGTTTCATAGATTGAAAATCAGAATCATAGATTCATAGATAGAAAATCAGAATCACGAGTGTTACAAAAAATGGTTTCAAGATGAAAATAGTTTCATAGATATAAAATTAGAATCACGAGTCTTCCAAAAGTCGTTTCAAGATAGAAAATAATTTCATAGACAGAAAATCAGAATCACGAGTCTTTCAAAAGTCTTTTCAAGATAAAAATAGTTTTAGATAATCAGAATCACAAGTGTTGCAAAATATCGTTTCAAGATAAAACTACTTTCATAGACAGATAGATAGAATCACGAGTCTTACAAAAATCGTTTCAAGATAAATCAGAAATGTGCCATTTTTCCCATTGTGTGTCTTTGACCTTTGTTCTTCCTTTCGACCTTTCTCTGCTCACGCTGAGTGGACTTGATGAGGCTTAATGAATATCGGAGTGACTCCAGGTCCCTCGGGATGAATTTATGTAAGGTCAACTCAGTTGACCTGACCTCGGTTACCAATCATTTTCGGAGGGAATTCTTGAATGGACGGAATTTCTCCGGACAGACACATTCGCCTGAATTGAATTTGTTTTTCACGTCTTGAAATAAAAGTATTCATTTTATGACTTGATATAAGTACATTGTTTTACAAACGCCATAGGTTCCATCTCTCTCTCTCTCTCTCTCTCTCTCTCTCTCTCTCTCTCTCTCTCTCTCTCTCTCTCTCTCTCTCAGCCCTCGATTAGTACAATGTGTTGATAATGAAGGTTAAACGAAAAGGTTCAATTGAAGTCACTTGAGGATACGTAGGTAAACTGGCCCTAGGAAAACCTTTCATTTGAGAGAGAGAGAGAGAGAGAGAGAGGTGGGGGGGAGGGGGAATGAATGGGATTTTGTTAATGGCTGCCTTTAGGGGAATTCATTGTGTTGTCTTTGTCGATGCCGACAACAGTGCCTTCAGCGGCTAGTGAGGCCAGTTCGACCCTTGATACCTTTTCCCTTTCTAGCCTCTCTCTTGAGAGAGAGAGAGAGAGAGAGAGAGAGAGAGAGAGAGAGAGAGAGAGAGAGAGAGAGAGGGAGAGGGAGAGGGAGAGAGAGAGACAACTAGTCGAAGGTAAGATAAGAGAGACAAGACTGAAAAGGAGAGAGAGAGAGAGAGAGAGAGAGAGAGAGAGATACAGACAGACAGAGATAGAGAGTAATAGTCGAAGGTAGGACTGAAAGATAGAGACAACACTGAAAAGGAGAGAGAGAGAGAGAGCTATAGCTATGGCTATAGCTATAATACCAAATGTTTACATAACAATGATTGACGACGCCAAAAAAAGGCGAAAAAAGTTTACGGTAAAAAAAAAAAAACTTTGTTGATGAAAGCGTCTGGTTGAACGGGGCGGAACGAAATGGACAAAATGCATCATTCTCAATCTTTCATAGTTGTCGATTGATTTTGAATCAATCCATCCCTAGAAGAGTTTGGTATTTTTCCGCGTTTTTTTCTTTTTTCTTAAATCTTTCTACGGTGTCGTCGTAATTGACATTTAGTGTAACACTTTATGGTCATGGTTTTTTTTTTTTTTTTTTTTTTTTTTTTTTTTTTTCACGTGAAGGTACCTCTGTAATCTATATAGTGTTTCTTATTTGACTGCCTTGGACGAAGTTATACGTAATGAATTATGAATCATGTGACTGTTATCACTATGTTATACATAATGAATTATAAAGCACAGTGTTATTGTCATTAGTGGTTGCAGTCTATCTAACTTACCGTAATAAAATATAAATTTTATTTTTACGAACACATGAAATCATAAGATAAACTACATTAACATTACTATATTATGGAGCTGTGTAATTTGTAAATTATCCTTTTTAAATTATTTTTATTAATATAAATATCTATGGACAGATTTCCTTTATGTATAATACCGTAAACTGTATTCTTGTAATGGTTACCTATTTACAATTCCAATAAACATTAACATTGATATATTATGGAGCTGTGGAGTAGGCAGTTATCTTTTGAAACTATTCTTATAATGATAAAATATCTAAGGACAGAATTCCTGTAAGATACAATACCAGAGACTATTCTTGTTACAAATAAATGAAAACTTATTAGACACAAGGTTGTCACCTTGAGGTACACCGATGTAAGTTTCGTTTGTGGAAGGCTATTTCCAGTTACTGGATTTTTAATGCATCTCGATGTGGAAGGTATGTATGTACCTGACGCATGCATGGTAAAGTGCTCGGTCCTTATTTCTTAAATGGTGTTATTTATGTTTATTCCATGGAATACTGTTTCAACGTGTGAGGTTTATATATATATATATATATATATATATATATATATATATATATATATATATATATATATATATATATATATATATATATATATATATATATATATATATATATATATATATATATATATGTATGTATGTATGTATGTATGTATGTACACATAAGTGTGTGCGTGCACGCGTGCTTGTTTTTTATTTTGTTTGTATGGTAGATTCAACGAAAAAACTGGTTTATTACCGTACTTATTTGCCCTTACGTAACTCTGTTCTTACAGACAATCTCACCCCCATTGCCTTTCCTTGATAAAGCACCTTTGATGGAGGGTGAAAGGCAACGGTATATCTCCCCCATTCCCCAGGGGCGTCCCATCAATGGATAGGCCCTTCCGTCCCCCCTCTCTCTCTCTCTCTCTCTCTCTCTCTCTCTCTCTCTCTCTCTCTCTCTCTCTCTCTCCACCACAGCCTTCAACATTTTTTACTGGTAAATATATGATGAAGGAGAGTCTCTCTCTCTCTCTCTCTCTCTCTCTCTCTCTCTCTCTCTCTCTCTCTCTCTCTCTCTCTCTCTCTCTCTTTTTACTCTCCCCCTCTCTCTCTCTCTCTCTCTCTCTCTCTCTCTCTCTCTCTCTCTCTCTCTCCCAGCAATGAACCCCATTATTAGGCTCGATCAAGTATCCACTCGTTACGTTCTTCATCTTGGTTATTTCGAAAGCAAACGGACTAAATACACACACACACACACACACACACACACACACACACACACACCGTAGGGGGATATAGCCGTCAGTGCACCGCACTTTGTACATTACAATGTGCGATTTACCTAAGATTCTTTGCAGCGTCCCTTTCATTCGTTTTACTGTACCTCCGTTCATATTCTCTCTTCCATCTTACTTTCCTTAACCCTCTTCTAACAATTTTTTCTTAGTGTAACTGTGAGGTTTTTCTCTTGCTACATCTTTCAAACCTTATACTCTCAATTTTCCTTTCAGCGCTGAATGACCTCATAGGTCCCAGCGCTAGGCCTTCGGCCTAAATTTATATTCTGTCTATCCACATACATAAATATAGTGATTTTCCATATTTTTTTTTATTTCCATGAAATCAGCTTTAATTATTTAGAACGATTAAGGGTCATTAACTCGTTCACCACTGTATGTTTCAGAATCGAGAAACGAGTGGTTATTTCCCGTTCAAAACACTTTGGGTGCAGACAGGTTAGAATAGAGACCTCCCTTACTATTCTGTAAGAATAATATGAAGCATATTAATAATTAATTGATTTATTCATTTCTTTTTTCTTTTTCATTAAGTGTGAGCTTTTCTTTCTGTATTTCCCTTTACCTACTTTTACTTCTTCCTAATGAACACCATAACATTCTTTGGAAGCTTGGATTCCAAGTCAGTGGCCCCTTAGGTGGGCTTGTTCTATATGAATAGGGTCCAACTTGTGAACACTGTAACAGTTATTATTATTATTATGTGGGGAATAGAAATGCAAATTAATATTTATATAAATAGAATCTACTAGTCACTTTTTACCAGAATTATTATTATTATATATATATATATATATATATATATATATATATATATATATATATATATATATGTATATATATATATATATATATATATATATATATATATATATATATATATATATATATATATATATATATATATATATATATATATATATATATATATATATATATATATATATATATATATATGTAGAATCTACTGACCACTTTTTACCAGATGCGTGTGAAATTGAAATAACGACAATGCCCTCTTTAGAAACTTCTCGAATTCTTGACATTTTTTTTCAGATACGCGCGACACTACAAACCCTTATATCAAAATGCAAAAGAACATGAAGTAATTCTGATGTCCGCGACAGGGTTCGAACCCGCATCCAGAGTATCAGAACGAGGTCACGTTGCCGACCTGACGGCGAGAAGGATTGCTTTTATGCATGATAAGTTTGTGACCCGTAGGGGGGGCGGGCGGCGGTTAGTTCACTGTGGGCATTACTCAGGGTTCTTTGCAGTGTCACGTTGGCCCTTGCTGCAACCCTTTTTATTCCTTTTACTGTACCCCCGTTCATATTGTCATTCTTCCATCTTTTCCGTAGGGGGTTAGTGCAGTCAGTACACCCACCTCACGAGGTGCACTGTAGGCACTAAGATTCTTTACAGCGTCCCGTTGGCCCTTGCTGCAACTCTTTTCATTCCTTGTACAGTACCTCTTTCGTTCATTTCTCTTTCTTCCATCTTACTTTCCCCAACCCTCTCCTAACAATTGTTTCGTAGTGCAACTGCTTTGAGGTTTTCCTCCTGTTACACCTTTAAGTTAAGTACACCTTAGTTTAACCAAACCACTGAGGAGCTGATTAACAGCTCTCCTAGGGCTGGCCCGAAGGATTAGACTTATTTAACGTGGCTAAGAACCAGTTGGTTACTTAGCAACGGGACCTACAGCTTATTGTGGAATCCGAACCACATTATAGCGAGAAATGAATTTCTATCACCAGAAATAAATTCCTCTAACTCTTCATTAGCCGGCCGGAGAGTCGAACTCGGGCCTAGCGAGTGTTAGGCCACAACTCTACCGACTCACCCAACGAAGAGCTGTTACACCTTTAAACCTCTTTTACTCTCAGTTTCCCTTATGGCGCTGAATGACCTCGTCGTAGGTCCTAGCGCTTGCTGGGCCTTTGGCCAAAATTTTACTTTCCAGTTCCAATTTCCGATAAGTATATGATCCAAGAAATGCCAACTTGTAATACCGCGTGATATATACACTCTCGCTTAACTGCGTGAGTATGATTCGTTCTGTTACAAATCAACCCAGCCTAGCGTAGCCAAAACATCACGATCAACACACATCTCAACATTTAGCTTTCCGTAGGGGTTAATGCCGACAGTGCACCTCATGAGGTGCTCTGTAGGCATTACTAAAGGTTCTTTGCAGCGTCCGTTCGGCCCCGAGTTGCAATACCTTTCATTCCTTTTACTGTACCTCCATTCATGTTATCTGTTTTCCATCTTGCTATCCAATCTCTTGTAACTACCGATTCATAGTGCAACTGCTTTGAGGTTTTCCTCCTGTTACAACTTTCAGACCTACCTACTCTAGATTTCCTTTCCAGCGCCGAATGACCTCATAGGTCCCATTGCTTGGCCTTTGGCCTAAACTCTATATTCCATCCCATTCCACAGCATTTGACTCCAATACACAGCCTCCGTTCCCACCACGGTCTATCTGGACCGTGGTTCCCACATACATCAAAAGCGGTCGTCCCAACATAGTAGACCTTCGCCACTCACACTCGCTGGTGGGAGGGCGTGTCTAATTTTCATAGATAGTGGGCCAAATATTTTCTGTGTTATTTTATCATATTATTCTTCATGTTTTAGTCATATTGTGTGCATCATTGTGATTAATGGATATTTCTCTTCCCAATTTAAAAACCTCGTTTTCTGTTGTAAAACACTGAACTGTCAGAGAAAGTTTGGGAAAGTAATATTTATATCAATTTTTATATTAATATTAATATTTATAAAATGAACATGGAAAACATAAAAGAAAAGAGATGTTGAAGACTGAAAAACGGAAAGAATTGTGTAGCCTTAGAAAACGCACACACACACACAAATTGTTTTCAAGGGGAGAAAACGAAGACTGTTTCGTAGATATAACAAACACTGACGAGAAAAATGGAAAAATGCAAATTTTATAGGAAAGAGGTGGTTGATGAAAAGAAAAATGTTAAAAGTACATTTTTTTCAGTGTCTGGAATTGTCCTGACTTATTCGTCTGACTAAAACCTTATCTTTATATTCCTTCCTGTGTCGGTTATGTATGTATGTATGTATTATGTACTGTATGTATGTATGTATAAGTTCTTCAGGGTGCCGTGTTTCCCAGGGCATTGACGATCATAAACTTCCAATCCTTTGTTATTTTTATACATTTATGTAGAGTATGTATATGTACTGTATATATGTATGGACGATGTTAAAATACTCTCTCACTTGCCGCAGAGCAGTAAAACAACACTAAAACATTTTATTGATTTATTTGTGTTGTTTCGTGTCTCTTAAGTAAAACGTGTAGATCACTACAGTTTTACAGGATGGAAAGTGTTGTTTTCCCCAAAACTTCGAAACAAACAAACAAACAAACAAACAAACGCCTCGGTGTCCTAATTTACACCTTGAAATGAAATGGGTATTACATTATTGGAAATTGCTTATTAAATATGGAGTCCCACGCCCTTCATGTAAGATGGACCTTTAAATGATATCCTTCGTTGGCCCTCGCTCCTTCACTCTGCTCCTGGCCTCCTCCTCTTCCTCGTTTCGGCCGCAAAAGAGGTCCGCCAATTCCCGAAATGGGCACCTTTGGAACCTTGGTCTCGAAGAAGAAGAAGGACCTACTACCTTCTGTCATATCATAGAGTAATCAAAGCTAATTTAGAGGCCAGTTTGTCATAGCGATGTCATCGGGGCATAGTTTATTGCGGGCGCGTCATTTAGGACCAGGGGAATGGGGTATGTTTGGGCAGCTGCGCATGGTTTTGGGGAGGGGACCAGGAGACCAGGGGACCAGGGCGTGTGTATTTACGAGACGAAGCAAAACGGAACGCGTCCCAAAACAGACGGGAAAGACTGGTCTCTCGGGGAACGGGCTTGCAATTCAACTCATTCAAAGGTTGGCTCAACCTTCGCGAGTCAGCCACGTTTAGTACTTTTTTACACACGCACACACACACACACACTCCCTCTGGATATTACTGTACGCTTTCCTGATTTACCAGTTCTTCCTTGGTTTTCCTCTAGGAATCGTGGGACTTCTTCCTTCGTGTCCTCATGAAGAATCGTGGGATTTCTTCCAAGGTTTTACTCTTGATTGTCCTTTTGAGGAATCTTGGCCATTACTTCATTCATGTCCTCTTAAGGAATCTTGGGATTCCTTCCTTCGTGTCCTCATGAAGAATCGTGGGATTTCTTCCTTGGTTTTCCTCTTGAGGAATCGTGGTATTTCTTCCTTCTTTGTCCATTTGAGGAATCTGGGGATTTCTTCATTCATGTCCTCTCAAGGAGTCTTGGGATTTCTTCCTTCTTGTCCTCATGAAGAATCGTGGGATTTCTTCCTTGCTTTTCCTCTTGAGGATTCGTGGTATTTCTTCCTTCTTTGTCCTCTTGAGGAATCTGGGGATTTCTTCATTCATGTCATCTTGAGGAATCTTTGGGATTTCTTCATTCATGTCCTCTTAAGGAATCTTGGGATTTCTTCCTTCTTGTCCTCATGACGAATCTTGGGATTTCTTCATTCTTGTGCTCTTGAGTAATCGTGGGATTTCTTCCTTCTTTGTCCTCTTCTGGAATCTTGGGATTTCTTCCTTCTTGTCCTCATGAGGAATCCTGGGATTTCTTCATTCTTGTGCTCTCGAGGAATCGTGGAATTTCTTCCTTCTTTGTCCTCTTCTGGGATGTTGGAATTTCTTCATTCATGTCCACTTAAGGGATCTTGGGATTTCTTCCTTCTTGTCCTCATGAGGAATCTTGGGATTTTTTCCTTCTTTTCCTCATGAGGAATCTTGGGATTTCTTTCTTCGTGTCCTCATGAGGAATCTTGGGATTTCATTCTTGTCCTCTTGAGGAATCGTTTGATTTCTTCCTTCTTGGTCCTCTTCAGGAATCTTGGGGTTTTTCATTCTTGTCCTCTTGGGGAATATTGGGATTTCTTCCTTTGTGTCCTCATGAGGAATCTTGGGATTTCTTCATTATTGCCCTCTTGAGGAATCGTTTGATTTCTTCCTTTGTCCTCTTCAGGAATCTTGGGATTTTTTCCTTTTTGTCCTCATGAGGAATCTTGGGATTTCTTTCTTCTTGTCCTCATGAGGAATCTTGGAATTTCTTCCTTCTTTGTTCTCTTCAGGAATCTTGGGATTTTTTCCTTTTTGTCCTCATGAGGAATCTTGGGATTTCTTTCCTCTTGTCCTCATGAGGAATCTTGGAATTTCTTCCTTCTTTGTCCTTTTCAGGAATCTTGGGATTTCTTCCTTCTTTGTCCTCTTGGGGAATCGTTTGATTTCTTCCTTTGTCCTCTTCTGGAATCTTGGGATTTCTTCCTTCTTGTCCTCTTCAGGAATCGTTTGATTTCTTCCTTCTCAGGAATCTTGGGATTTCTTCCTTGGTTTTCCTCTTGAGGAATCGCATGATTTTTTCCTTCTTGTCCTCTTAAAGAATAGTGGGATTTTTTCCTTGTCCTCATTTGATAATTCTTAATGCAACAGTCAGAGAAACGTTCGGTGTGTTTGATTACAAATCCGTTTAACGGTCACAGAAACGTTCGTACATATCCGTTTAACGGTCACAGAACGTTCGTATTTCATTACATTTGCAGCTAATGCTGTTACTTTAAAGCAATGATGACCATAATCATTGACCAATAACGATATGTATGTAGTTGATGTACACATCAGAGAAAAAGTGAGAGGGTTGGAATGGCAAGAGGAAAAGATTAATTAAAAGATAATGCAGAGATAAGTAGCAAAAAAGGAAAAGGTGAATGACGAGGAAAGACACAAGGCGATCAAAATTAAAAGAAAGTGAAAGGGAGAACCTTAGGTTAGGGAAAGAAGGAAGATATGTTGATGAGAAGAGACTTGTGCAAGAAAAAGTTGTGAATTATACTCATATTCATATAAGCAGTCGTGTCAACGATTACGCTAGTTTTTATTAATCATCATAATATTCAATTATTATTTCAGACCTACTTTCGTATGTATATATATATATATATATATATATATATATATATATATATATATATATATATACACACATATATGCATATATATAGATATATATATACATTGATATATATGTGTATATATATTATATATATGTATATATACAGTATATACATCGTCCCTGTATCTTCTGAAACGTTGTCATTTTATGAGGGCTTTATTTTACGATCCATTATCATTCATGCGTGTCCACCAGGCAGGCAGCCAAGCAACCCCTTCCCCTAACCCCCTCCCTCCCTCCCCTTGGCTAGGGGATGGGGGTGGGTACCCATTCCAACTCATTAACCGCAAAAGCGATGGATTTCCAGCACCCTTTACTTTATTGAACTGGGGTCTCCCATTTTCTTTCAGTTGGTTTTCCTCGCGTTTATAGAAAATGTCGACGACGCCCCCGACGAGACAGCAGGACAAGGCCTTTATTTTTTATTTATCTAATTGCGGCGGGGATCTGCGGTCTTTATTTTCTCGGCGTCACCTCCAGAGATTTATTTCCCAGTTTTAATCTGCCCTGAGAAGAATATTTATGGCCCCGGACGCTGCCGGTGCTGCTGGGTAATTGCCAACTGGGTCCTCGTTACGAGCTGCTCTTGGGATATTACGTCTTTAGAGGCTCTTAACACTAAACGCTTGAGATATATATATATATATATATATATATATATATATATATATATATATATATATATATATATATATATCATATATATATATATATACATATATCCATTATATATACATATATTTATATATATGTATTTATATACATACATACATACATATATATAGTGTATATATGAAGATATATATACATATACCTATATGTATAGTATCTTTTTTTTATATTTCTGTCCAGTTTAATACTGTGTATATACAGTAGATCTATAAATGCGAAAATTGAGATGATCAGATAACCAGCTGTCCTAAGCGTCCAAATACACGCTTAATGCATATTTATGCAGTCGTGCATGACTAGCTCTGTATGCATGACCAGACAAATTTCCTCAAATTTCCTTAAACTCTAATAGCACTTTCCTAAATATTTCCTCAAAATCAACTATCACTTTCCTAAATATTTTCACTTATTTACTAAATGTATTCGTTCAGGTTCTTCATTAACCTCTATCGCCGTTAGGGTCAGTTCCAGTAATTATCATCAGTTTTAGTAGCAGTAAAATAAACAGGTAAAAAATGCGCCCAAGTTTCCTCGGCGCAATCAAGTTTTCGGTACAGCGTATGATTAAGGCCGCGAAAATAAAATGTATCTTTCTGTGATCTCGGTAGAATGCTGTACAATCCGCAGCCCATGAAACTTTAACCACGGGCCGGTGATGGCCTGTCCTATATCGTTGTCAGATGCACGATTATGGCTAACTTTCACCTTTAATAAAATGAAAACTGCTGAGGCTAGAGGGCTGCGATTTGGTATGATTGATGAGTGGAGTGTGGATGATCAACATAGCAATTTGCAGCCCTCTAGCCTTAGTAGTTTTTAAGATCTGAGGGCGCACAGAAAAAAAAGTGCGGACAGAAAAAAGCGCGGAGAGAATAAAGTGCGGACGGACAGACGGAGCTGGCACAATAGCTTTCTTTTACAGAAAGCTGAAATAGGAAATCGGCCAAAAACTTAATTTCTCAGGAATTTGAGATTATAATAAGTCGTTTTCTTGCGTCACAGGAATTGGAGATTATGATAAGTCGTTTTCCTGCGTCACTCCGAACGGGGTTTGTTCCTTCACACTTTCTAAGCTCGAGTGAGTCGAAATTGAGAATATTTTCTTATCGTTTGTATTTTCTTATTATTGAAGGCCTACTAAGGATGATAGCCAGTGTCCTTATTTAATCGAGGATTAAAAAGGAAACTAGGAAAAAGATACGAATAATAAAAAGATAAGAAAATGGGATGGCAGTTTTCAAGGGGGGGGGATAGATGAGTCTCGGGAATTCAAGAGCTAAGTGAGAACTCCACAACTTAACTAATTATATAGAATACTACTGTTGTTATTTATCAAGGATTATTCAGTGAAGAGAACACTGCAGATATTATTTACTCACGGATTATTCAGCAGTAGTTTTATAATTTATTATTTTATGATTTATGGTCGTTAAAGGATTATTCATCTGTATAGTTTCATATTTAATAAAGATTCGCAGGTAGTACGGTGACCTAGGTTGACCCACATCTGGTATTGAACTGAACTGAATATAGAATTTAGGCCAAAGGCCAAGCGCCGGGACCTATGAGGTCATTCAGTGCTGAAACGGAAACTGACGGTAAAAGGTTTTAAAAGCGTAACAGGAGGAAAACCTCGCAGTTGCACTATGAACCAATTGTTAGGAGAGGGTGGAAAGTAAGATGGAAGAAAGAGAATACGAAAGGAAATACAGTAAAAGGAACGAAAGGGACATCTGATATGCACTTTGAAGCAAATTTTATTATGTGGTTTTCTGTGCCTTTTGTAGTGTTGAATCATTACTTTTTGATTGTTAATAATAATAATAATAATAATAATAATAATAATAATAATAATAATAATATCGCAAGTTCGAAGATCAAGGAGGTTGGCGCAACTGCCTGTTGAATTTGGAATAAGCTAACAATACCCGAACCAGCACTTCTCGCCCCGCCCCCAGTTTTTAAAAGCTGTTCACAAGAAAACTACCCTCTCATTTTACACTTTATCGTTAGCACTGATGAGGAACACCTTTCAAGTGTTCGAAAGTCTTTGTTTATTTTACATTGTAATATATTTTTACTATATAATTGTGGACTGTTATTACACATTGTTTTTCACGAAATTGTGCATCTTTGAGCAATATAATAATAATAATAGACTTCCTTCCTCAATTTTCTGCTGCCATCCATTCTCCTACGTAATAATAATAATAATAATAATAATAATAATAATAATAATAATAAATAATAATAAAATAAATGGAACCTCTGGCAACAGAGGAGCTTCGTCCGGCAGCAGGTATACAGCCCAATCGACGGGGAGGACGGTCAGGTACTTGGAGGTCGTCATCCACCAACTGACCACCACAACGACAGTAACCAGCAACCAGAGACTGGAGCTACAGGGGCAAACCAGAAGAAGAAATGGACAAGAGAAGAAAATAAGGAGAAATAAAACCGCTCAAACAGAACAGAGGCTGGCAAACCGAGTTAGGAACATAAAGAAAAAGAGCTGGCTTTCCACAACAGAAAGAGAGGAACTGGAAAGAGAAATAACACCCAGCAACGAAGGACAAGAAGACGAACTAAGAGACGATGACACAGAAAACGACAGGAATGATGAGCTACCAAACAACGATACACGAGGAAACACCGAAGATGTAACAGAGAGGTCGGATTGGGTGGAAAAGATCAGACAATGGGTGAAGCCAGATACAGAAAGAACAAAGATTCCCTCTATGAAAGCCTACAACACAAAGAAACTAAGGGAAAAAAACAAGTAAACTTAATGAAGTAATGAGACTAATCCACACCACCAGTATCGCATACGCAAGGAGTAGTGGAGTGGACAAAGGCTGAACTACGCAGCATAGACCAGAAAACTAGAAAACACATGACAGTACACAAAGCACTACACCGAAGAGCAAATACAGATACTATACATAACACGAAAGGAAGTGGGGAGAGGGATATTAAGTATAGAGGACTGCGTCAACATCGAGAGCAGAGCACTGGGGCAATATCTGAAAACCAGTGAAGACGAGTGGCTAAGGAGTGCATGGAAAGAAGGAATGATAGAAGTAGACGAAGACCCAGAAATGTACAGACAGGAGAATGAAAAACAGAACAGAACAGTACATGAGACAGACAAAAGAACTGGCCAGCGATGAAACATGGCAATGGCTACAGAAGGAGAAACTCAAGAAGGAAACAGAAGGAATGCTAACAGCGGCACAAGATCAGGCCCTAAGAACCAGATATGTCCAAAGAACAGTAGATGGAAATAACATCTCACCCATATGCAGGAAGTGCAATATGAAAGACGAGACCATAAACCACATAGCAAGCGAATGTCCTGCACTTGCACAGAACCAGTACAAAAAGAGGCGTGATTCAGTAGCAAAAGCCCTCCACTGGAGCCTGTGCAAGAAACACCAGCTAGCTTGCAGCAATAAGTGGTACGAACACCAACCAGAGGGAGTGATAGAAAACGATCAGGCAAAGATCCTCTGGGACTGTGGTATCAGAACAGATAGGGTGATACGTGCCAATAGACCAGACGTGACGTTGATTGACAAAATCAAGAGGTAAGTATCACTAATTGATGTCGAAATACCATGGGACACCAGAGTAGATAAGAAAGAAAGAGAAAAAATGGATAAGTATCAAGACCTGAAAATCGAAATAAGAAGGATATGGAATGTGCTAGTGGATATTGTACCCATAATCATAGGAACACTAGGCACGATCCCAAGATCCCTGAAAAGGAATCTGGAAAAACTAGATGCCGAAGTAGCTCCAGGACTCATGCAGTAAAGTGTGCTACTAGAAACAGTGAGAAAAGTAATGGACTCCTAAGGAGGCAGGATGCAACCCGGAACCCCACACTATAAAAACCAACCAGTCGAATAGGATGACTGTGATAGACCAAAAAAAAAAAAAAATAATAATAATAATAATAATAATAATAATAATAATAATAATAATAATAATAATTGACTTTCCTTCCTCAATTTTCTACTGTCATCCATTCTCCTACATACTAATAATAATAATAATAATAATACGATTTGTAGGACTAGTAATTAACTAGACTTAACGGCTGAATTAGCCCCTAGACAACGACAGTTCATAGACTTCTCTTAAATTCTCGCTCAAGCTTAAAAAAAAAAAGTCTGTGAATAAAAATGCTGCCCTTGGGAAATAATGCCCAATCATTTTGACCAGCGAGGAAGCCGATATTGAACCCCACAGGCTCACTTTTACCTCCTCGACATTATTTTCCTAATTTACTTATTCTTTAGTTTAGTTTCTTCCGTTATTCTAATTCCTCTTTTTTTAAGAAAGAAAGTGAGGAAAGAAAGGATGGAAGAGGAGAATTAGAAGATGAAGTTCACGAAGGATGGTGCGAAATTATTATTATTATTATTATTATTATTATTATTATTATTATTATTATTATTATTATTATTATTATTATTATTATTATTAAAAGGAAGAAGACCCTCTTTGAGGCAAGTTTTGTT
>NC_089746.1:5254887-5269887 GCF_040412425.1 Macrobrachium rosenbergii | reverse complement strand
ATATCGAATCAATTGACCAGGCTCCTGCCAGCCAATTTAGGCGGCCGGTCCTCATGACGTCAAGATAAATCCCGAAATCGCCTTTTCTTAGCCACTTCGATGACGTCATGACATCTTACGCCCTAATCATTTTTTTTTCACTTAATTGAATAGTAAAAGCGTTTAATGAGTCGATAATGCAAAAAGAAGCAAACAAGGAACCGGGGAAGTGAACAAGTGAGTAACGGGGTAATGACAAGAAGTGGAACAGTGATTGTGAATACAAAAGAATATGATGATAATGAGAGGGCATCTAGAAAGAGTATTTGCGTCACAGAGGAAACTTCTGATGGCCCAGAACGCTCATTTCCACGCTTATTCTCCCTCTCAAATGACCCTTAACGACTCGGGCCACTTTATAGAATCCAAAATGATTTCCCAAGGTCTCTCTTTCAACGGCGATCAAGCAAGTCCGGGGGAGAGCGTTGAGAGCGTTCACAGGGAGGAGCATATCGGCGTTTCCTCCCGGCAGACTCATTGCACATGCTCCGGGGAAAAGCCACCAATCAACGCCGTTGGCAGGCCGGCAACAGACCAATCAGGGGGCTCGTCTTATAAGGGTCAAGGTTCGAGGCTGGCCAATGGGAAGAGGAGTGAAGGACGGGAGTTGAGTGGCTTTCATTCATAAATGGGGGGATGGGCAGAAGGCGGCGTGTTCAAAGGGATGCTGCCGATGCTCTCAGCGTTAGAACGAGATAATCGGTTCTCTTTTTTTTCTTTCTTTCTTTCAGCAAAGGAGGGAAGGAGAGAGAGAGAGAGAGTGAACGCTTGTGTTGTAATTACGTTCACTTTTCATTTGCCGTTTTTCATTCTCCTCTTGTTTCTTGTATTTTTCTTTTCTAACCTTTCTCTTCCTGCGTCTGTCACAGTATTCATTCAGACATTTGTAAATATTTATGAATGATTTTGATTCGTTTATGGCTCCTTATGTCGGCATTTTTTTTTTTTTGGGGCAGGGCGTTGTTTTTATGCATCAAAACAAGATGATCACATGTTTTTCCTACGTTATTTATTCAGTACATTACCTTCCTTGTGTAGTCTTTGTAAGCAAGACATTGCTTCCTTCTATTTTGACATTTCCTCGTACTATTATTCATCATGTTTGTTTACCAACTTAATGCTTGTTACCTCAATATTGCTAAACATTTCTTCCTTTCCCCCATCAGTAGATATTCCGTCATCTTTTTCCTTCTCATTTCCCTTATTCATCTTCCATCGTCGTAACCTTTACTATCCTTGACCACGGGTTCCCCAAGGGAAGGCACTGCTTTCACTCCAGTGTGTGTGTGTGTGCGTATGCCTTTCGAGAGAGAGAGAGAGAGAGAGAGAGAGAGAGAGAGAGAGAGAGAGAGAGAGAGATATCAAATGAGAACGGCCGAATAATAGAGTGGCTGTTTACGAAACTTGGCCAGAAAGGTTTTGTTGACAATTGATTCCAGTTGATAAGTATGGATGATCTTTGATTCCACGATGCTAAGTATGGATGATCTTTGATTCCACGATGCTAAGTATAAGATGATTCTGTAATCTGCTATAGTTTTTTTTCACCAGTTATGTTTGAAATGGGATCCTCTCTCTCTCTCTCTCTCTCTCTCTCTCTCTCTCTCTCTCTCTCTCTCTCTCATTTTTGGTCAGCTTTCGATTCTTCTGACTCACCATATAAAACTTTAAACAGTTCTTCGGTTTTTGGTCAAGAAAAAAAGAGATTCTTCCTTTTGTCGTGTGCTGACTCCAACCAACTTAATGAGTACGTATTAAGTTGGCTGGAGTCGGCCCACAACAAAAGGAAGTCTTTGTTTTTAAACCGAAGAACTATTCATAATCTTATGTGGTCAGTTTAATGGACCACATAAAAATCAAATGAAGACTGAAAGATAATAGGGTTTAATTCAACTGAAGCTGACCAAAAGAGAGAGAGAGAGAGAGAAGATTCCATTTCATTCATAGATAATTAACTTAAACTGACCTAACAAAAATTAAGCTGACAAGATCATATACACATTTTACTGTGTATATAATACACCTACTCTTAGATTGCTGCATTTATTAATGAAATTGCTCTCTTTTATGGCCTATTCTAGCTGACTAACTGAGCACGATGTACTCTTGGCGTCGAAAAGGTCAGACCTGCAACCAAGCCACATGACGAAAGAGCCACCCACTTTTCCCATTCTGTTATTTTTAGCTCCGATGAGATACGAGAGGTTCCTGACAGTGACCGAAAAAGCGTCATGGGCGTGGCGGCTTCTTTTTTCCTTAATGGGATGATGCTGTTTGACAATCCTCATTTCAATCTGTTTGCCGTCTTCTGGGTCATTCCCCCACTTTCGAATTCATGCGCGGTTCACTGTAGGCATTACCATTCCTTGGGGTTCCTTGCAGCGTCCCCTCAAGGTCCCTAGTGCAGCCCCTTTCATTCCTTTTAATGTACCTTCGTTTCTATTCTTATTCTTCCTACTTTCCACCTTCCCCTCCTGCGAGGTTTTCCTGTTGTTGCGCCTTTAAACCTTTTATCTCTCAATTTCTCTTTCAGCGCTGAATGACCTCATCATAGGTCCCAGCGCCTGGCCTTTGGCCTCAATTCTATATTTCATTCATTTCATTTCATTCAATTCGTGCGTTTAATTCCTGTGTCCGGACCCCGCCTGGCCGCAAGCTGTCGTGCGTTTTTGCGCCGATAGATCAACGCGCATTAACAAGTAAGTTGAACGTATGTGCCACGATAATAAAGGAGTGGGGGAAAACACACACACACACACACACGCACACCGTGCTCTCGTCAATGTTGCAGACTCCTTGTTCAACGCTCGGTAGGTGTCAGATCAGATAAAATATGTACAGGCAAACGCCGAGTGTGCAGCGCTCAGTATGATATAATTCGACGTTAGCTCGTAGACCGTTTACATCTGAAAATTCTGCTCTTTTTGTTTAGCCGTCGTGATAATCGAATCATTCTCTCGGTGGTAGCACTCGACTGCAAGCGGTTTATTGATCGTAACGTCGTGGAATTAGGAAAATGACTATTATTCAAGGCCTTGCAGTTATGCTAATAAATTTGCCCACTGAGTACAGAAGTTAAACCTCGGAGAGAAGGATTGAATTAAACAGATGTAAAACTAAACTAAGCGGTTTAAAGCAACGGGCCAGAGATAACGATGAAGCCTTTGTACTTATCTCATCATTCTCATAACAACCGACGACATACGGAAGGCTGGCGGGAGAGGCGATAACCATGGCCGGATTTATAAGGTAGCAATCACCGTCGTTTAAATCATAATTCGTCCGTTTCTTCCGGCGCGGATTTCTGAGGAACCGCTCCGGAGCTGCTGCGCTGCTTGCCGCTGCACGCTCTTCAACAAACAGCAACGGCGGTCATATACCATCCTGAAGAATCTCTTCCTCTCTCCTTCAAGATATACCACCCACGGGTGCCTTGTCATCTCGGCCACTTCTACCCCCAGGCGCCGAAGGGTGGGGGAGGGGAGGGTGGGGAGGGGGGAGGGATGTTAAACTTCTTCGGAGCCACCCACGGAGATAATATCAGCCCCCATCGCCACAGCCTCCCACTGACTTCATGCGATTTCTTATGCCACCCACACCTTAAACACACTGTCATTATGTACCACCCACGCCTCTCTCTCTCTCTCTCTCTCTCTCTCTCTCTCTCTCTCTCTCTCTCTAGAGAGAGAGAGAGAGATACGGGTGAGGGGCTAGGCCGATAGCGCGCCCACTTTAGGTACAGTTAAAGGAATTAGGGCTTACGTGTATATTTTTTTTAAATAAATTATTAAAACAACTTTAAATGTGCATGGTCATTAATTTTCCCCCTTTTTGTGGTTTTCCTAATGACATTTTTGTCAAGTACTGTTTTGTGGCTAAGTAATATATATATATATATATTATATATATATATATATATATATATATATATATATATATATATATATATATATATATATATATATATATATATATATATGATTATTAATCAGTCACAAAACAGTTCTTAACAAATATATAATTGGGAAAACAACTAGGAAGGTATAAAATTAATGACCATGCACTGTGGTCTTTCAAGTACTTTTTTCTATTTTATGTGTGTATACATTTGAAATAAACCCCATTCTAATGGTAGTATCTGTGGTACACTTTTCCTCCCCTTAGGAGGGTAGGGCCGTCAGTGCACCTCACGCGCGGTGCGCTGTACGCATTACTTAAGGTACCTTGCAGCGTCCCTTCTTAGGCCCCTAGCTGCAAGCCCTTTCATTCCTTTTACTGTACCTCCATTCATATACTCTGCCTTCCATCTTACTTTCCACCCTCTTCTAACAATTATTTCATGGTGCTACTGCGAGGTTTTCCTCCTATTACACCTTTGTAACCCTTTACTCTCAATTTTCCTCGCAGCGCTGAATGACCTCATAGGTCCCGACGCTAGGCCGTCGGTCTAAATTGTATACTCCGTGTGTTCTCTATGCATTTCCTGCAAATCGTAGTCTTCCGTACAAGTAACTTCTCTGTAATGAGCGTGAATGCCGCTTGCCCAGGCCGGAAGGAGGAGCGAAAGGGAAGAAGAAAGGGCAAGGTTTTGCCCTAAAGCCAGTGCCATTTTGGCTTGAGGAAAGATAAGTAGAAAGTAATAGAGGAAAACGGAAGAAGGGAGTGAAAACCAAAGATGGAGGGCATAGGGAGAGAACCTGTCATTGAGCCGGTTTCAGTTAAGGATTCCCTGTTATTTTTATGACAGAAATAAACTGAAAGCTGACGGGCACTGCACCTGGTTGTGGCTTTGTCAGATTTGGGCTGCAATTTATAAATTTGGGTCTGAGGTCAATTAGCGAGCCGCAGGACAGAATGAACCCGTTGGCCCAAATACCCCGAATTACAAATCAGTCATAACTTAACTTCTTTTACCTACGATCAATATTACACAGATTTTGTAAATCTTCCGCTTTCATCAGCAAAATAAAACAAAATAAAAATTTTTAAAAAATGCATCGAAGTTTCTTCGGCGCAATCGAGTATTCTGTATAGCGTATAATCAAGGCCACCGAAAATAGATCTATCTTTCGGTGTTCTCCGTATAACGCTGTAGGAGCCGCGGCCCATGAAACTTTAACCACGGCCGGGATGGTTGCCTGTCCTATATCGTTCCCAGAAGCACGATCATGGCTAACTTCAACCGTAAATAAAATCCAAACTACTGAGGCTAGAGGGTTGCAATGTGGTGTGTTTGATGACTGGAGGGTGGATGATCAACATACCAATTTGTAGCCCTCTAGCCTAGCCTCTGTAATTTTTAAGAATGAGGGCGGACAGAAGAAGTGCGAACAGAAAAAAGTGCGAACGGACAGACAAAGCCGGCACAATAGAGTTCTTTTTCAGAAAACTAATACAAGAAATGCGGTTCACTTGTGGCTGACATTCATTTCTCGAATTTCATTTTCCCTTGAAATTTAGAGTGACTGGAAACATAACCTCTCTTTCTTATAAATACATAAAGATCACCGACGAGCTCTTGAAAAGGCGATGGGTGTTGGACGAATATTCAACTCCGGGTACAACTTTCTTAAAATGCTGTTGAAGTCACCGTCCCAAAATACCCAAGTTTTACGGACAAATTCTGATTTTTCACTTATTTCCAAAAAAGCTTGCTCGACTGTAAATCAAATATAATCCTTGCCGACATGACGTGATTCTTATTTATATAGTTGTGTTTTGGGAAAATTTTCATAGATTTTGGTGAGGGTTCCCTCGGGTCGTATGGTATTTTGAAAGTAGGCCTTCATAAAAACGCTTGAACGCATAATGCATTTTTTTTCCTGGCGTTGTTGCACATCAAGATTTTTAATGTGGACCCTAAATCTGTGGTATATGAAATGGATGGTTACTGAGTTCCTTTTGCATCCATCTCGCAGTGTTTGGAAGGCAATTCACTTTTTTTTTAACTGCATAATTATACCACTTTATTTATATACCAACTTTTTTAAGTGCAATGTGCTTTGCAATATACATTACTGTTTCCTTCGGCCTCACATTCATTGGTTTCGGGCTGATTGCGTCATCTCTCTCAGGAACTCTTCTTTCTTGGCTAAGGGAAGACGCGGATAAACCTTCTCGTTATCCCATGGAAATGTAAACAGCAGACTTATCTCCTAACATTGGACGACTTGAAAGAGAAGCTGACCATGTTTTTACACCCTTGGGTTCAAGCAGCTTTTCTTGAGGTTGCTGTTGAACGCAAGCTCATTTCTTCATGTATTTATTTTTCTTTCTTCAAGAATTATATTGACAAATTTTGTTAACTGAATGCATATTCATTTGTACTCGCTTTCAGGGACCTTTCTTATAGTTGACTGATGACAATAACGCGTTTTCCTTTAAATGGCTTTTAATGATATATGGTTATCTTGCTGGGATTTATCTCTCCTTAAGGGTTTATAAATGTTGTTTTCAGTGTCTTTGTATCAAGTTTGGTTATATTCAGTTATCTGAGCATTCTTACAAGTGGTCATTCTTTGGCGCCGTAACAATTCTTTCCTTTCAAGTTTAATATACTAATTTACTAATTTACTCCAGTATTTTTGTGACATATTAGAGGAATCCGTGGCTGTGCTTTTGTGATGGGTCATAAAAAATAAGATTAACGTTCTTGGTCATTCCATGACGAAGAGACCAATATGAAATATCCTCATTACAGGGAAACTTTGATCATACTTTACGAATGTTATTCTGCGGTCCTGGAACCCCAAGGAGCGAGGTAAACGAGCTGTAAAATTCCAGAATGAAGAGAGAGAGAGAGAGAGAGAGAGAGAGAGAGAGAGAGAGAGAGAGAGAGAGAGAGAGAGAGAGAGAATCAGGGTTCCTTCGTCGAGGGAGAGGAAAATATATGAATCAGTCTTGATTTTGAATTTAGTGATGCTGTAAAGGAGGACTTTAAGACAGCTGTTCTGATTTATTCTTGGTTTTAGCAAATAATGTGGTCAACTGACGTTATTTCTCGTATTCTTTTATAGTGCATTCTTACACGTACTGCATTATTAAGGATATAATAAAGTGTACTTTTAGAATAAAGTAAATTATTATTATTATTATTATTATTATTATTATTATTATTATAAGAAAAATTTACAAATTGTGACGTTCGTAATACTTTTGAGGACTATTCGTAAAAATGTTATTGTATATAAGTTGACCCATTTACCAATAACACTTTTCTTTGCTTTCAAGTTCGTAACAAACTAGCGGATTACATATATTCCATTTATGTATTATTATTATTATTATTATTATTATTATTATTATTATTATTATTATTATTAACTGTAATCCCGTGAGTCACTAAAATGGTGTAGAAATACACAATGATGTCAGTGTAACTATATATTGAAATATATATATATATATATATATATATATATATATATATATATATATATATATATATATATATATATATATATATATATATATATATATATATATATATATATATATATAACAGAGCTTTCGAAAACCTGCTCGATTCTCCTTATGAAGAGAAATCGAGCATGTTCTCGAAAGCTCTTGTCTTATATATATATATATATATATATATATATATATATATATATATATATATATATATATATATATATATATATATATATATATTTGTATGTATTTACACTAACATAATTGTGGATTTCTTCTTCATTATTATTATTATTATTATTATTATTATTATTATTATTATTATTATTATTATTATTTTTGTGAATCTCTTGGGCGAACCTGTCTACATTCCAAAATCCTATTTTGACTCCAAGTCCATCGTCACTACAAACAGCACAGGTGATTGAAAGCTCGATTCGCATTCAATCCCGCCTCCTGCCTTCAGACGGACAGAATAAACAAGAGAGCAAGAGCCATCGAAACGATCAATTCCTCGAGGGACTCGAGTATGCAGAACGAGTAACATGGAAGAACTTTGACGTCCTTATCAGAGCTCGGATCTCCAATACTTAGAGAGAGACGACAGGCGGTCAAAAGGCAGTCATTCTGAAGTCTTCGCTTTTAATTTACAGCATTCCCTTGGCAAGGAAGAGCTGGCGGAATGCCGTCAGTCACGAGTGCATTGCGCATGCGCCGTGGCGAAGTTTTTTACAAACGACATTCTGGATGGAAAATGGTGTGTTGGCAGACAGAGGGGAAAATTGAGGTTGTGATGTTGATAGTAGTGCTGAAGGCATCATTTAAAACAAAGATAAATAGATATACAGATAAATAGATAGACAGATAGATAGATAGTAGGGAAATGCTACTGAGAAAATCTTGTCTTGTTATCGTCGAAAAGGATGGATGAACTGTTGAATATTATGGAAGATTTTATCGAGGTGTTTGGCCAGGTAGCAAGTGAGGTAACACCAGGTTAGTAACTGTGCGTAAATAAAGAGAGAAAATCTCTTGAAAATGATCGTCTCGTAGCAGGGCTATACCTACCGCTCAGTTGGATAACTATTTAAGAGGGAGTTGAAATCCCCAATTAAGAAAAAATTAATATATATATATATATATATATATATATATATATATATATATATATATATATATATATATATATATATATATATATATATATATATATATATATATATATATATGTGTGTGTGTGTGTGCGTGCGTGCGCGCACTTTGAAAGCGTGTTTCAAGTTCATTTTTAACTAAAATGTGAATAGCCTGAGTTTTTTTTTTTTTTTTAAGTGGCTTGGATTGTGTTTTAATTTCAAATAACAAACAGTTCAACGTTATGCATGACCAGGATTACAAATACATACCTAACTTGCCGTAAGTGGCTCGAAATTCACGCATGATAATGGCGGTAAAACGGTACCGAATCCATCTTTGTAACTAGAATTAAAATAATGCTGCTTCTATCAGTACCCATTTGAGCTTGACTGACAAATGCTGTGTTTTCTCTTTACAGCAATAAGCCATACCCTGGGTTTTGAGCGACACTGAAGGTTTCAGGAGGACGTGATTCAATAAGGTAAGATTTTTTTGTTTTCCAATTGTTGTCTGTTTGCCCAAAATGTCTGATTTTGAACAGAGTTCGGTGTTTGAACTAATGAAAAGAAGTAAGGAAATGACAGCGTCTACGATAATTTTAGAATAAAAGTGAGAGAGAGGGGCTCGCTCATACGATTGAAGGGATACAACCAAAGGAAAACGTATACGATAAGTTTAGAGTAAGGAGAGAAAAAGGAACAATTGAAAGAGAGAGAGCGATCGTCAGCCTGTGGTCTTTTAAAGTTGTCCTCGATAAATCTTCGAAGTATTATTAATCGGAGGTGTGGCCAGCTCTCTGTATCAACATCGACTCGAACGATGACGACCAAGACTAAGCTTAGACGAGGAGTTTCTTACCTTGCTTGAATCCATGCATCGTTAGCTCCCACAACCAAGGATGACGAATTAGACTGGCAGCTTCATACAAAAGTAATTTCAATGCAGATCACTTAAACGGGTCGAGGGCTTTGTGTGTGTGTGTGTGTGTGTGTGTGTGTGTGTGTGTGAGAGAGAGAGAGCTTTTATGTGTGTGTGTGTGTGTGTGAGAGAGAGAGAGAGAGAGAGAGAGAGAGAGAGAGCTTTTATGTGTGTGTGTTTGAGAGAGAGAGAGAGAGATGAGTTTATGTGTGAGAGTGAGAGCTTTTATGTTTATATTTGTGTGTATGTGAGAGAGAGAGAGAGAGAGAGATAGAGAGAGAGAGAGAGAGAGAGAGAGCTTTTATGTGTGTGTGTTTGAGAGAGAGAGAGAGAGAATTTTATGTGTGGGAGAGTGAGAGCTTTTATGTGTATATATGTGTGTATGTTAGAGAGATGGAGAGAGAGAGAGAGAGAGAGAGAGAGAGAGAGAGAGCTTTTATGTGTGTATTTGTGTGTGTATATGAGAGAGAGAGAGATTTTAGTGTGTTCCTGTCTTTGTATCTTCACTCACCCAATGAAAATATTATCCCTTTCATTTTATTCGCGCATCATTTGACATTCATGAAACCAGGGGAACAGGGCGTTCCTCAGTCGGAGAATTTGGTCTTGTAAAACGATAACACTTCACCTTTTTCCATTGTTATTTTGCGAACAACCGCCAAATGCGCAATGCGCCTCTCCCTGCTCGACCGGTGGATAAAAGGTCACTCAATGACCAAGATTTCCTGAGTAAGGTCACGGCCTCCCAACAATTATATTTCGGAAGGGAATCTTTAATTCTCGTGCCGACAGTTTCACAATCCTTAATCGCGTTATTAGATGGACAGGCGATGTGCAGATGTAATCGAATTCCCTTTGGGATGTTCTTTTCTCTTGTATATTGAGAATGATTCACACGGCGTTTCTTAATTGGCTGACGAAGAAAAAATAACTAGCTACATGAGTTTTCGGAGTGGAGGTAAGGCAGGAGAGTTAGGGAAGGATAATGAATAATAAATTACAAAGGTAACTTTGAGAAATACAAAAAATAATAGCAGAAAAGTGGAAGATGAATACTAGGGAAGGCATAATGATATAAATATATGATGTAAAGATGTGGAAGAGGAGAGAGAAAAGGAGAAAACTATGAGGAATAAAAATAGTTAGATAAGAAGTGAAAAAATAGCATTAAAGGGGAAGAGGAAAACTAGGGAAGGTATAATGACAAAAATGTGATATGAAGGTGAGGAGAGAGAAAGAGAGAGAGAGAGAGAAAGGAAAGGGTGAAAAAGTTGGTGGCGTAAGATCCTCAACCAACCAACCGACCCACCAGCAATCCCTTGGAGCTTGGCGAGGAGTATATATAATTATTAAAACGACACCTGGGGCGCAGGCACATGCCATATATTCAATGCCCGGAGATAATTACAACGATTACGAGAAGGAAACGAACTGAGGCAGGTGCAAGTCAGCGCTCATGAGTGGTGGTCCCACCTCGAATTTATTTTCGCCCCCGACATGACCACAACTATAATTCTGGCGGACGCTGATGGATGCTTTAATTGCCGGTCCAAAGGCAACGGGGTAGCTCTGGGCTTTCTTGCAATTGTCATCTTAAGCGCTGGCATGAGCGGCCTCAGACGCGCCTCTTTTGGGAAATCACTCACCTCTGCAGATCAGCGCCTTCTCACAATTGGCTCGAAACTGAATGGAGCGGCCCGAATAAATTAAACTAGAGGCCTACGCAAACTCTGTCATGTGTAAACTTCATAGATTTTGCGAATACGATCGTCATATTGAACCGGCAGGTTATAGATAAATTGGACTAAGATACCTCAGTCTACGTGAAATTTCTTGAAAATGTAAATTATTGGCCAGAAAATGCAGCATTACAGAACTATCTTTCTCCAGAGTTTTAGACTGCTGTGCTGACGATGTTGTATTCTTTCCTAAAACGAAGTCCACAGAGCATAAATTTCAATTCTCAGTAGAGTTAGAGATGGTCTTTATTAGATGTAGGACAATTTTGATTTGTTTTATATATGTTACCATAATATGGCGAATCTTGATATTTGTGACGGCTAGAGAGGAAAAACGCCATTTTTTTAATATTAAAAGGAAATTTTATCTAGAATTATTACTTTTCTCCTCTATTTTACTGCAAGAGAAGACCGATTGCTAGAAACTTGCATTAAATTGATCTGTTTTATCACGTAACCCTTAGTTCTATTTATGTTGGGTCATTATTTGGAACTTATATGAATAGTATCGTACTAATGTGTTTAAACAAGCTTCCTGTAATCGCCATTGCCACTCACACATACAGAATCACGGAGCTGCATTCTCTCTCTCTCTCTCTCAACTGTTCCTTTTTCTCTCCTTACTCTAAACTTATCGTATACGTTTTCCTTTGGTTGTATTCCTTCAGTCGTATGAGCGAGCTCCCCTCTCTCTCTCTCTCTCTCTCTCTCTCTCTCTCTCTCTCTCTCTCTCTCAACTGTTCCTTTTTCTCTCCTAACTCTAAACTTATCGTATACGTTTTCTTTTGGTCGTATTCCTTCAATCGTATGAGCGAGCTCCTCTCTCTCTCTCTCTCTCTATTTTTAACTGTGTCACCAAAGGTTCGTTTCTCGCCAATTTACCTTCCTTCCATTCAGTGCAGTGACCTCCCTCAGATAACCTCTTGCTCCTGCCACTCAAATGCTGGTGGATAAACTCCTGATAGATCCTCTCTTTCCAGTTATTCGAATTTCTGTAGAGTCTTTTCTGCTTCGCTTGAAGTCTTTTATAGCCTCTAGTTCACATTAGAAGAGGATTTCTTATTTTGCTGACGACATTTGGCACATTTTAACGTAGAGAATTTTTTATCTACTTTATTGGCCTTTGTCTATAGTGAAGAGTAAAATGTTTGAAATTACTAAAATTCATTAATGCAGGTCATAAGAGCATTCTTGATTCATTCATGCAGATCACAAGATCATTCTTGATTCATTCATGCAGATCATAAGATCATTCTTAATTCATTCATGCAGGCCATAAGATCATTCTTCATTCAGTCATGCAGGTCATAAGATCATTCTTGATTCATTCATGCAGATCATAAGAGCACTCTTAATTCATTCATGCAGATCATAAGGGCATTCTTAATTCATTCAAGCAGATCATAAGATCATTCGTAATCCATTCATTCAGATCATAAGATCATTCATAATTCATTCATGCAGATCAAGATCATTCTTGACTCATTCATGCAGGTCATAAGAGTACTCTTAATTCATTCATGCAGATCATAAGAGCATTCGTAATTCATTCAAGCAGATCATAAGATCACTCTTGGTTCATTGATGCGGATCATAAGATCATTCTTAATTCATTCATGCAGATCATAAGATCATTCTTAATTCATTCATGCGGATCATAAGAGCATTCTTAATTCATATGTGCAGATCATAAGATCATTCTTAATTCATTCATGCAGATCATAAGATCATTCTTAATTCATTCATGCAGATCATAAGATCATTCTTAATTCATTCATGCAGATCATAAGATCATTCTTGATTCATTCTTGAGGATCATAAGATCATTCATAATTCATTCATGCGGATCATAAGATCATTCTTAATTCATTCATGCGGATCATAAGATCATTCTTAATTAATTCATGCATATCATAAGATCGTTCTTAATTCATTCATGCAGATCATAAGATCAATCTTAATTCATTCATGCGGAACATAAGAATATTCTCAATTCATTCATGCTGACCATAAGATCATTCTTAATTCATTCATGCAGATCATAAGATCAATCTTAATTCATTCATGCGGAACATAAGATCATTCTTAATTCATTCATGCGGAACATAAGATCATTCTTAATTCATTAGTGCAGATCGCAAGAAATGACAGAGTTCACCGGACAGTGTTGTTTAGATGCCACAGTTATGTCCATCCCAACAGCTTTTCCAGTAATGAAGAAAGCTTATTCAGGCATAAAAACGCTTCCCTGACTTTGTCTTTCTCTTACGATTTGATTTGTAAGAGAAATTTCCTATCTCGTCTGTTCTATCTGGCTTCTTACATCGTAACCTACATTTGCTTGACCACATGATTCTCTCTCTATCCCTGTAACAAATCCTGTAAAAATTAGGAAGATGTTCTGTAATACAGTTGCATTAGTAATGATCTCTCTCTCTCTCTCTCTCTCTCTCTCTCTCTCTCTCTCTCTCTCTCTCTCTCTCTCTCTCTCTCTCTTCCTTGCATAAATACACGTCAGCACATACATGTATATGTATATATACAGTATGTATGTATGTATATATATATATATATATATATATATATATATATATATATATATATATATATATATATATATATATTATATATATATGTATGTATATATATTCATAATATATATAATAATACATGTGTGTGTATTTTATATACACACACACTCTTGGACACACTGAATACATCTATTCATAAATAAAGGTTTTTATAAATAATTGCCACCTGAACGCCAAGGCTTCATTGAAGACCTCTGCAGAGAAACTTATATTTCCCGAAAAAAATATTTACTCCTTTCGAGTCTTTGCCTTGCAAACTCCAGCTGTGAAACAATACTTAATATATGTTACGGATGACGTCTTGTAATCATTTTGGTACTGAAGGGACATTATTCTTCCATGATTGTTGCTTCTTTTGTAAATGATTAAAAAGAATGCTTCTTATTTTTCAGTGTTTTTTTACAGTCCGAAAATTTTGCGAGCAATTCAAGAATTAGCAGTTTTTTTTACAGTCCGAAAATTTTGCGAGTAATTTAAGAATTATTCCTGAACCAATGCAGGTCGTTTTGCCTTCGCATAATACCATCAACATCATCACTGACTAACGAAACGAACTAAAAAAAAAAGATAAAATAAAAAATATTAAGAAACTGCAAAAGTCATTTTTTACAGGAGGGCGTGACTGAAGATGAAAATTACTGATAGCTTTCTATTTTTCTTTTATATTTTCTCCCCCTCTCTCCTCCTAGCCCGAAGTAAACAGAACCTTAACAGAATATTCATTGAGTTTGGATACCCATCATCGATAACACTCGAATCTCAGAGAGGCAAGAAAGAAGAGGAGAATCGAGCTCCGGCCTCGGCCATTTTGGGTCGAGTTCTTGAATAAATTTGCAATATGTTCCCCGATCAAAAAAAAAATAAATAAATCGGCAAAAAACTGGCAGTGTGTTAAGATATGACAGTATCGGGGACGCCATCGCAAACTTAACTGAAGAGGGTGCGCGCGCAGGCAAGCAAAAATGGGGGCTGGTTAGCTGTCTTCGTTAAGCCAACAATGAGGGTCTCTCTCTCTCTCTCTCTCTCTCTCTCTCTCTCTCTCTCTCTCTCTCTCTCCTTCAAACTTTTTTGAGGGATGTGAAGAATGAGTTGTTCTGGGGGAGATTCTCTCTCTCTCTCTCTCTCTCTCTCTCTCTCTCTCTCTCTCTCTCTCAGACCTTTTTGAG
>NC_089746.1:5187387-5247387 GCF_040412425.1 Macrobrachium rosenbergii | reverse complement strand
CTCTGACGTAACATTTTCCTATTATTAAATTAGATTTCCTGAAAAAATGTTCTCTTTTGAAGACAAAATAAATATACAGGTGCATTCTTACATATATGTCTGTGCGTTTGTATATCAGTAATATGTACTTAAGATTATGTATTATATATATATATATATATATATATATATATATATATATATATATATATATATATATATATATATATATATATATATATATATATATATATATATATATATATATATATATGTATATATATATATATATATATATATATATATATATATATATATATATATATATATATATATATATATATATATATATATATGTATATATATATATCTTAAGTATATATATATATGATATACAAATATATATATATATATATATATATATATATATATATGTGTGTATCTCTTAAGTTATTTGTCATGATAAAAGAAAATTATATATATAATAAATAAATAAATAATGCACTTATATTTATTTTGTCATCAAAAAAGAAAAATTATATATATAATAAATAAATAAATAAATTATATATATATATATATATATATATATATATATATATATATTAGTATTTTGGTTTTAGATACAAATGATTTGCTCTTTTTCTTTACTCTTCCAAGGCATAAGTATGTAAAGTCTAATGAATATCCCCACTGCATTATTTATTATTTATTGTTACTCAGTAAAAATAAATAATGCCAAGTCTACTCGTTCTCCAGGACCCCAGTGTTACCTGGACTCAGGCCTGGACTCTCCATACTCGAACGCACACGCTTTTGAATCTCACGGTAACTTAAAAATACATATGTTAGGTTAACTTGTACACGCAACTTGCATTTAGAAAATATTTGCATGTAAGCGTGTACAAGGTTCAGTGGGACTTTGCTTGTGTGAGCTCGAATTTATATTTATGACAGATTTTAAGAGGAGTTCCAAAACCAAGCTTTGCCCACCTTTTATCCAAAAGAAACCTAATCACCCTTTTTAAATATGAGAATTAAATCAGCATTAGGAATGTTTCTCTTGGTATGAATGAGTGACGTAATGGCGGAGCCTCCGGGCTTCATAAATTGTGACTCATGCTGCTGTTCTTCCTCCGTGTCAATTAGGAGCCGAGGTTCTTAAGTCCTGTGGTGATTAAAGGATTATAATTAGGGTTATTTATACTGCCGTATTTGACGATGGCTGCTCATTAAGTTAAAACGTTTGCCATAATTTTTCTTCTCTTTTTTTTTATTTCAAGGCCGATTTTAAGACAGTGTGGGGTCACTCTCACCTTTACCAACTCAGCATTTTCCTCCTCCTGCTCCTCCTCCTCCTCCTCCTCCTCCTCCTGGAATCCCATTTCGTAAATACAATTACAAACTAATATCTTTTCCATTCATCTACTTCCATTACGCAAAATGAAAACGGCCTTCAAGAGCTTTAAAACTGATAGCTGTTTTACTGCGGAAGAATAATCGTTAGCACAAATAGCCTAAGCTTTGGAGAAGCGGCCTCCTTTCAAGCTCCTATTATTAAAAGCCTAGGGATTGTTGGTGGGCTTCGCTTCATAATCAAACATCGCAATGGGCTTCCATGAGCTAGACGCCTCGGTCTGTGCCTTTATGATAAATGGGAAATTAACGTTAGATCTTCCATTAGGGCGAGTCTGCGGGTGGGGGGAGGTTTCTAACCCTAATTGCTGTTTGATCTTGTTGTTCCAGATTCTCTCTCTCTCTCTCTCTCTCTCTAACCTGTTTAATCTTGCTCGAGGTCCGTCATAATCTCTCTCCCTTAGTCTAATTGTTCTTGTTCCAGCTCTCTCTCTCTCTCTCTCTCTCTCTCTCTCTCTCTCTCTCTCTCTCTCTCTCTCTCTCTCTCTGTCAGTGGAGGCCTGTTAACCCTCCTGAAATATTTTGCATTTTAAAAAGTCATTTTTCCCAGGCACATCGGAATGGAATTCTTCCAGAGACTTGACTCTTTCTCCTTCGGTATCTGTTGAAATATTTTTCCAAGGTGAATTATTGTTGTTCCCCCATAACTCAGTCGCAAATTTTTTTTCCCGATAACTATTATTATTCACTCTTATTGAAAATGATGAAAATGTTCAAAAGCAAGTAAAATTGTCTTTAATATGTCTCATCTTCTACTCACGGCATATTGATGTTTCAAATGATCTTGCGTTTAGGAAATTGGTTTTAAAAAACTATGGATAGAATACGTGACTGTTAAATCTTAACCAAGCTCTTCCTGGTTTCCTTCCATATAGGAAATTGGCTTTAAAAAATCCATGGGTAGAATAGGTGATTATTAAGTCTGTTAGCCAAGTTCTTCTTAATTTCCTTCCAAAGACTGGGAGTGACGTGTTCCTGAAACAAATAAAAAATGGGCCGATTCTGTACAGCCGCTACAGCGTATAATCAAGGCCACTGAAAATAGATTTATCTTTCGGTGGTCTTGGTATAATGCTGCATGAGCCGCGGCCCATGAAACTTTAACCACTGCCAGGTGGTGGCCTGTCCTATGTCGTTGCCAGAAGCACGAATATGGCTAGAGGGCTGCGAGTTGGTATGCTTGATGATTGGATGGTGGATGATCAACATACCAATTTGCAGCCCTCTAGCCTCAGCAGTTTTTAAGGTCTGAGGGCGGACAGAAAAAATGAGGACAGAAAAAAGTGCCGATGGAATAAAGTGCAGACGGACAGACAAAGCCGGCAGGATAGTTTTCTTTTCAGAAAACTAAAATAGAGAGAATACCCCTATCAAAAATGGCAAGTCCTTCTTAAATCTGGAAGAGCTGCTGAGATGAGAAGGACATAGAAACATAGTCAAGTTCAAGACATATTGCGAGACAAAATATTTTATTGTTTATAAGAACATCGAGAGGATTATTTTCCTTGCGAGTATTGAAATTCTATTGGACATAATTCAAGATGCTCTCATCGTCCGCGTTAACGGATTCGTGCTAGAGCCCGGCCGTCCAAGCTGTTTAGTTTGAGGGCCACTCTTGAAAAAACAAAAAGTCATGCGGGCCACCCCTGTGTATGTATGTATGTGTGTGTATATATATATATATATATATATATATATATATATATATATATATATATATATATATATATATATATATATTACTCATAATTTAGGAATAATAAATTTTTATGATATAAAAAGAATTTAGAATAAGAAATTTTATGATATAAAAAGAGAAATATACTTTTACTTATTTTTCTCTAGCGGTCCACTTTCAAAATCAAACGGGCCACTTTTGGCCCAACGGGCATGAGGTTGGACGGCCCTGTGCTAGAGGAAGATTGACTGAAAATTAGCTTCGTAAAGGTATGGAAGAAAAAGGAGACATTTTACAGATGTGAATCATCTGCATATGAATGGGTATAGGCGAGAGGTCAGTGGCGAAAATGAGGGAAATGCATTCCGGAGTTTAATTGAATATAGAATTAAGATTTGAATTGAATTGAATATAGAATTTAGATTTGAATTGAATATAGAATTTAGATTTGAATTAAATTGAATATGGAATTTAGATATTTGAATTAAATTTAGATTTGACTTGGATTGAATATAGATTTATTTGAAATTGAATATAGAATTTAGATTTGAATTGAATTGAATATAGAATTTAAATTTGAATTGAATTGAATATAGAATTTAGATTTGAATTGAATTGAATATAGAATTTAAATTAGAATTGAATTGAATATAGAATTTAGATTTGAATTGAATTGAATATAGAATTTAGATTTGAACTGAATTGAATATAGAATTTAGATTTGAATTGAATTGAATTTAGATTTGAATTGAAATGAATATAGAATTTAGAACTGACTTGGATTGAATTAGAATTTAGATCTGATTGAATGGAATATAGAATTTAGATTTGAATTGAAATGAATATAGAATTTAGATTTGAATTGAATATAGAATTTAGATTTGAATTGAATATGAATTTAGAATTCACTTGGATTGAATGTAGAATTTAGATTTGAATTGAATTGAATATAGAATTTAGATTTGAATTGAATGTAGAATTTAGATTGAATTGAATTGAATATAGAATTTAGATTTGAATTGAATTAAATGTAGAATTTAGAATTGACTTGATTGAATATAGAATTTAGATTTGAATTGAATTGAATATAGAATTTAGATTTGAATTGAATTGAATATGGAATTTAGATTTGAATTGAATTGAATGTAGAATTTAGATTTGAATTGAATTGAATAAAGAATTTAGATTTGAATTGAATATAGAATTTAGATTTGAATTGAATTGAATATAGAATTTAGACTTTGAATTGAATTGAATATAGTATTTAGATTTGAATTGAATTGAATATAGAATTTAAATATGAATTGAATTGAATATAGAATTTAGATTTGAACTGAATTGAACATTTTAGATTTGAATTGTATTGAATATAGAATTTAGGTTTTAATTGAATTGAATGTAGAATTTAGATTTGAATTGAATTGAATATAGAATTTAGATTTGAATGGAATATAAAATTTAGATTTGAACTAAATTGAATATAGAATTTAGATTTGAATTGAATTGAATATAGAATTTAGATTTTAATTGAATTGAATATAGAATTTACAATTTAATTGAATAAAGAATTGAACTGAATTGAATATAGAATTTAGAACTGAATTTATTTGAATACAGAATTCAGAATAGAATTTAATTGAATACAGAATTTAGAATTAAATTGAATTGAATATAGAATTTAGAACTGAATTGAATTGAGTATAGAATTTAGAACTGAATTGAATTGAATATAGAATTTAGGCCAAAGTCCAAGCACTGGGACCTATCAGGTCATTCAGCGCTGAAACGGAAATTGATAGTACAAGTTTGAAAGGCGTAACAGGAGGAAAACCTCAAAGCAGTTGCACTATGAGTCAATTGTTAGGAGAGGGTGGAAAGTAAGATAGAAGAAAGATGATATGAAAGGAGGTACAGTAAAAGGAACAGAAGGGATTGCAGCCAGGGGCCGAAGGCACTATGTGAAGAACCTTAAGTAATGCCTAAAGTGCACCACATGAGGTGCACTGACGGCACTACCCTCCTACGGGGGCATTCCTGATGGGGACCATTTGAGGCACGAAAGGAGACAGATTTGGCGCCGTCAACAACTGCAGAAATAGAGCTGTCGGATATTTTTTTTCTCACGATGTCTTTTTTACGTGGACGTGAAACAAAGTCGGGTGCAAGTATTTTGGCCTAAAGGGCATTGTACTTTCAGTTTCAAACAACATAAATAACTTTGTATGTGCTGCACTGTGTGTTGGTGTATGTGTGTAAGGTGTATATGTGTGTGTGTGTGTTTGTGTGTGTGTATGTATGTATGTATGTATATAAAATATATATAAAAATGCGCACACATTGTATATGTATATACTGTATGTATATATATATATATATATATATATATATATATATATATATATATATATATATATATATATATATATATATATATATATATATATATATACACACACACACACATTCGATCTCGATGTACTCCACAATGAAAACAAAGGAGAAACAGAGGAAAAAACCCAGCAGTTTCGCCTTCCATCAGGCCTCTTCCGCGGACTTTATTGAAACTGTTGGGACGAATTAAGAACTCTATTTCCTTTTTCCTCTGGTTTCTCCTTCGTTTTCATT
Organism: Macrobrachium rosenbergii; assembly: GCF_040412425.1. Lineage (NCBI taxonomy): Eukaryota > Metazoa > Arthropoda > Malacostraca > Decapoda > Palaemonidae > Macrobrachium > Macrobrachium rosenbergii. Next base: position 5,241,689 of record NC_089746.1, on the reverse strand, counting down.
GTGAAGTACATCGAGATATTTTATCTTCGTGATTGAGAAGAATATAACTAAATATATATACATATGTATATAATTTCAGTAACTCCTCAGAACCCACATTTCCCTTCGCATTCAATAAGACCTCATTTGGCAAAGTTCCTCAAGAGCGGTTATTGCTACTCTGTAATGCTCATGACCTTTTGAATAATATCCTCCACGTGAGAATGCAAGATTTCAGTCTTCTCTGTACTTAAATCTACCTCTTCACTTCTCGAGCTCTCTAAATCCTCCGTTTTTCCTTTCCACACCTCCCGAAGGAATCTTCGTCCCTACCCTGATCCAACCCACAAGTACAGACGCCCTCTGCAGCACCATCACACCGGGCACCGTGCCCTGGGCACTGATCACCGGCGGGTTTATGATGGGCGGGCGTTGCTCATTACCCATTCAGAGTGTGGCTTCCCCTGCAGCGAGGGAGGTCGGGTAATGGGGGAAGGGCGGGGTGGTGTGGGGTAGGAAGACGGGAATTGAGACAAGAAGATCGGCAGGAATGAGAGAGAAAAATCGAGGAAATGTTGAAAATTGGAATAATGGTGAAAACACGAGAGAGAGAGAGAGAGAGAGAGAGAGAGAGAGAGATCTGTAATATTTTAACTCGAACGATCATAACCCCGAGCCATTGCTGCGTTTCGATTTTCCCATCAGGGCAGCGCAGACAGATTGAGCAGCTTTTGAAAAAAGCTGCCGTATTGAGTACCGTTCATCTCTCTCTCTCTCTCTCTCGATCATATACCATGCATGCCCATTTCTCTTGATTACGTGCATCAGAATAAAATCTCTCTCTCTCTCAGGTAGGAATTGAAAGTCAATGCAGATCCGCTGGAAAATTAAAAATCTCTCTCTCTCTCTCTCTCTCTCTCTCTCTCTCTCTCTCTCTCTCTCTCAGGTAGGGGTTTAAAATTAATGCAGATCCGCTGGAAAATTAAAAATCTCTCTCTCCCTCAGGTAGGAGTTTAAAGTCAATGCTGATCCGTTGGAAAATTAAAAATCTCTCTCTCTCTCTCTTTCTCTCTCTCAGGTAGGAGTTTAAAGTCAATGCAGATCCGCTGGAAAAATAAATATATATATATATCTCTCTCTCTCTCTCTCTCTCTCTCTCTCTCTCAGGTAGGAGTTTAAAGTCAATGCAGATCCGCTGGAAAATTAAAAACAAAAAAAAAAGGAAAAAAGAAAAAAATGCTGTCCCTTGTAAAGCATTGTGGACAAGTCGCAAACACACTTCCAGAACTGGTTCCTGGAACGAACATTGGCCGATCCTTATCGTTCGCACGCAAGAGATAAAGCAATTTATTTTAAAGCAATTTATTTTTCCGGCCGCTGGGATGACTGTCGTCTTTACTTCCAAACGCCGGGTTTAAGGGACTAGTCTCTTCTCTCTTATTATAAGAGAGGCATTTGGTGCGTATTTTAATAAAAACTTGTACATGTGTTGGTGAATAGCTGTGTTTAAGTGAGCACTTGTGTGTACTTGCAAACAATACATGTTTATGCTGCGTGTACAAGTATGGTTTTTTTTTTAGCTAGCTTAGAAAAAATTGTGTACACACTTATGCTACATACTTGCATACATTATATATATATATATATATATATATATATATGTGTGTGTATATATATATATATTGTATGTATGTATATGTATATGTATGTAAAACTGAATCACGAAAATATGGAACGAGATGAATATATAAATAAAGACAAAATCCACGAAGGAAAGAGAAACAACGTCGAAAGGCCTTGCAGCATTCCGTTTTTTATTTTATTTATTTTTTATACACATATATATATGTATATGTATATATAATAGTCTGTTAGCAAAAATACACAGCGTCTTTGCACACAAGCTTTTACTGCTGGTGATTAACGGCAGCACAAGGGATGTTTGTATCACAGCTGTTTGTTTAGTGCCCTCGTGTCGTTGTTTGTTTTTGTGTTTTTGTCCTTGTTTTTGTCCGTCTTTTTATGGTCCTTTTATTCTCATCCGACCTGTTGTTGCAATTCTAAAGGTAAGTCTCGCGATGGCTTCAAGTGGTGTTGGGTCATTCTCTCTCTCTCTCTCTCTCTCTCTCTCTCTCTCTCTCTCTCTCTCTCTCTCTCTCTCTCTCTCTCTCTCTCACACACAGCACAGCACAGTCTCTCTCTCTCTCTCTCTCTCTCTCTCTCTCTCTCTCTCTCTCTCTCTCTCTCTCTCTCTCTCATACACATACACACACACACATTTGCTTGCTCTTTGGAATATGAAAACACTACATAGCAAATAAATTCCTAAGGTCCTGTCATCTCAGTATATATTCTCACCTTTAACTGCACTTTAAGTGGATTATAATTACCTGTAATGTCACCATTTTGTCATTATATTTTATTTTTCATCATATTTAATTCCCATCATAGTTACAGGACCATCATGTTTACTAATAGCCCCTTTGAAATGGACCAAAATACTTAACCCGGTAATTGTTCTCTCTCTCTCTCTCTCTCTCTCTCTCTCTCTCTCTCTCTATATATATATATATATATATATATATATATATATATATATATATATATATATATATATATATATATATATATATATATATCAGCGTAATCATGCATTTGTGCTTATCGAGATATGCTAAGTGTTTTGCATCAGTTAAGATTCGTTCTATTGCAAGAATTGCATTATGCTTTCAAAAAGTGTTAACGTGCTTGCATGCCCAGTGTTTGACATCCTCTCTCATCCCTCCAGTAGTGGCTTCACTCTCTCTTACTTCTTATAACAGTATCTGAACCTGCTCTCATTAACTGTTAATTTGTGATCAGCTTAACCCACCCCCCTCCCATCCCCTACCACCGGGCCCAGTGTCACTATTCCCAACCCCGTAACCCTTTAGAGGGGAATTATGACCCTCTTTTACGAAGGTGCAAACGATCATCTGGAGAGAGAGCTTCATTAGCTATATTATCAGGGGCGTAATTGTTCGTAGTTGGCCATGGTGTATTTTTGCTCTGGGGTTAATTACTGGCAGATACTGATAAGGGGAGTCAGTAATGTCGATTATCGTAATGGCTGTGATCAAGGCAACGATTGGAAAAAAAAAATAAAAGGCCTTAATCTTTTAATTGCTGTGTGAGTTCTCTTCGGGATGGGTTCTGTATAGCTTCGTCTTTCTCCTACTGCCTCCACCCACACTATCCCCTTAGGCATCCCTCCCCAACCAGCTACCACCCCCCTCTTCCCCATCCCCCTACCCTCCCCAAGTCCCCCATCCTCTCAAAATCACAGCTTTCTCTCTCTCGCCAATGAAGTGTCATATATTTGTGATGTTTTTCAGTAGCCTCAGGCGTGCTGTTGGCAGAACAAGCTGAGATACCTCTAGAGAGAAAAAAGAAAAAGAAAAAGAAGGAAAGAAGAAAAAAAGTTTAGAAGTAACGGCTGGGACATATGGGAGAACGCAGACAAAGCATTTAAGATGAAAATTATAGAGCATTCAGGGACCATCTTGGGTGTTTGCAAGGAATAAGAAAGAGATAATAATCTCAAGAACAGAATGGATGAAGAACTGGAAATGAAAATTGGAATTTAAATGAGAAAATTGGAGGATTTGGAGAACTTAAATTTGAGTATAGTGAACAGAAAAAATATGGAAGGATGAGAAATGAGGTGTAGAATTAAAAGAATTAATATTGTATATGCTTGGAACTTGTAGATGCAGATTTAATAAGAATAGTAGTCTTAGGAAGGATGGCAGTGGGAATATGAAGAATATTCAGAACAGGTCGAACTGGGAAATAATTGGAAGGATATACATATAGAGACGTGGTGGTGGATGAATTGGTAAGGTATGATTGATGAAAGATGAACAGCATTTCAATAAAATAAAGATAATTTATTAGAGAGAGAGAGAGAGAGTTTCATATTGCATTTCAAAATGGGATAAACGAATTCTGCAATTGGTAATAACTGAACCATGCCCCACGGTTCTCTTTTTCCCCTAAAGGCGACATGCTCATCCTGTTGACGAGAGATAGAGAGAGAGGATGAAATTGTCATTTCCTAATAAGCCCGTTTGGCACGACAGAACTTGAGAAGTAAGAGACATGTGAGATGAGCATCCTGACAGGTGGATATACTGACGCGCTCGGTGACTTCAATTAAGAGAGCTGAAGACAGCAACGTCTTACCTCGTTTGTGTTGTTGTTGTTTTTGCTGTTTTCTGTTGTTGTTGTTCGGCTGCTTTGATGTTTGTTGTGCTTTCATCCCTGTGATGCCATTAAGTAACGCCAGGTATGTAATTAGTATCAACAAAAGTTTCAAATTTCGTGTTGTTTAGCTTAATTTGACAGGAACTTTTTATATTTTTTTTTTGTTTTTGCTGCTGTCTGCTGTTGTTTGTTGTTGTTACTCTGCTATTTTGATGATTCTTGTGCTTTCGTCCTTGTGGCGTCTTTTAGTTACGCCAAGTATGTATATAATTGTATCAACTAAAGATTCAAATTTGGTGTCGACTTTCAGCTTAATTTGACAGCAACTTTTGTTGTTGCAGTTCTTCAGAGCAACAACGCTATCCTTAATTATTCACGAAGAGAGAGAGAGAGAGAGAGAGAGAGAGAGAGAGAGAGAGAGGTAAAGTGTCGAGTGATAAAGAAATGTGTGAAATTATGGACGTTACCGACAGCCAGTAAAAATTTATCACTTTCGTAAAAACTGATTCTGATTAAGACCTTCATCAATGGGATAATCAGCTGTGGCCTTTTCTTCGTCCTAGATCTTAGATATAGTGAATATTACGGATATTCCTCTTTAACAATACTATGCCACTTAAACATTAATATTCATCTTTAACTTTAATATTTCTGTTGAATATTAATATTCCTCTTTAACAATAATATTCGTCTTTAACATTACTATTCCTCTTGACAGTAATATTACGCTTTAATGTTAATACTCCTCTTGATCATTATTATTCTTCTTTAACATTTATATTCCTCTTTGACAGTAATATTCTTCTTTAACATTACTATTCCTCTTGAACATTAATATTCTTCTTTAGCATTTATATTCCTCTTTGTAATATTAGTCCTCTTTAACATTACTATTCCCCTTTTAATATAAGTATTCTTCTTTAGTATTCCCCTTTAACATTATTCTTCTTGAACATTAATATTCCTATTTAACATTATTCCTCTTTAACATTAATATTCCTCTATAACACTGTTCCTCTTGAACAGCAATATTCCTCTTGAACATTATTCTTCTTGAACACTAATATTCCTCTTTAACTTTATTCCTCTTGAACATTAGAATTCATCTTCAGCATTATTCCTCTTTAACATTATTCCTCTTGAACATTAGAATTCATCTTCAGCATTATTCCTCTTTAACATTGCTATTCCTCTTGAACAGCAATATTCCTCGTGAACATTAATATTCCTCTGTAACATTATTCCTCTTGAACAGCGATATTCCTCTTGAACATTAATATTCTTCTGTGACGTTATACCTCTTTAACATTAATATTCCTCTTAGACATTATTCCTCTTGAACATTAGCATTCCTCTTCAGCATTAATCCTCTTTAACATTACTATTCCTCTTGAACAGCAATGTTCCTTTTGAACATTAATATTCCTCTTAACATTACCGACATTCTTGTCCAATTTCTCATGGCGAAAATCGTCGTAAAATCTAATTACTCTAGATTAAAGGATGATGACGGCGGATTCTTTCTGTTGCATTTTGCAAATTACCTTGGCAATCGTCCGAACATTTTAAGGCCAAGAGGTCCTTTGGTGGTGGTCGAGAAATTATGAATGACCTCCAGGGCCAGTCTGGGGACCTGACCTGTCGGGTGCCTTTGAGCTGGAACGAGTCTGAGGAAGGGCGCTTGCTGGCAATTGGTCTAATTATGAGAATATGTTCTCCCGAAAGTTGATTGTTATCTGCTGCTGTTCACCCAGTTCTTTTATTCTTTCCAATCGCAATTCTCTCTCTCTCTCTCTCTCTCTCTCTCTCTCTCTCTCTCTCTCTCTCTCTCTCTCTCTCTCTCTCTCTCTTATTTAATCTTGCTGCTCGAGGGGTCTCTGTGTGACTGTACACCCAATTCTTTTATCCTCTCTCTCTCTCTCTCTCTCTCTCTCTCTCTCTCTCTCTCTCTCTCTCTCTCTCTCTCTCTCTCTCAGCATATTTAATCTTGCTCTAGGTCTCTCTCGTAATCTCTCTCTCCCTTTGCCTATTTTGATCTTATTCCAGACCTCTCTTTATGTCTACCCTGGCCTTTTTAATCTTGTTCCAGCTCTCTCTCTCTCTCTCTCTCTCTCTCTCTCTCTCTCGTGAATGATTAAGGATAATGTTGTTGCTTTGAAGAAAGTGATAAAGTGATCTCGGAGCATTTTTTTTATTTTAGCACAAAATACCACTTTAAATGACCCAAGGGATCATGAAAACATTCGTCATTCATATCTCTCTCTCTCTCTCTCTCTCTCTCTCTCTCTCTCTCTCTCTCTCTCTCTCTCTCTCAGGAAAGTACTCCTTTGCAGAGACAACCTGCATTTGAAATCCACTTCTTTTTAGTGCATTCGATCTAAAAAAAAAAAAAAAAAAAAAAAAACTGACTTATGAGAGAGGTCCTTTGTTACGGAGCGTTGGTTATAGGGCTGACCCTCACCTCTGACCCTCCGCTCCGTGAATGATGAGGGAAGGAAAGGGCAATGAAAGAGATGTTCTGCCCTCGTAGTACTCCACCTTCTCCCACCTCCTCCTCCTCCTCCTCCATACCTAAGTGGTAACAGGAGGGTCTCCAAGGGTGGATCATTAGCCATAACAAGAGTTCGTGCTAACCTCTCGTCACGTCGTGAGGTTCCCCTCTACCCCATACATCATGTCCCTAACACATTCACTTTCCTTCTTCTTCGATGGGGGCTTGAATCAAATCCCCCCCCCCCACCCTCCCTCTACCCCTTCGTCATCATAAACACAGGGAGGAGGTTCTTGGCGACTGAGCGCTGACGCTTAAAACGGCCCATTCTCGATTTTGGAAAGGGTGTCACACAGGTACCTTTTACCCCTAGGGCATCTTGGACCACCATGCCTTCAAGTTTCGCAGAAAGTAGCCATAATAATTTTACTAACGTGGCGCAAAATCGAAGTCACGAATGGTAATCAAAGTTACTTCACGAAAGCACTAACGCTCGCTACTTCAGATTCGTCAGTTGAATTGAATATAGAATTATAGGCCAAAGGCCAAGCACTGGGACCAATAAGGTCTTTCAGTGCTGAAACGAAATTGACAGTAAAAGTTTGAAAGGTGTAACAGGAGGAAAACCTCAAAGCAGTTGCACTATAAATCAGTTGTTAGGAGAGGATGGAAAGTAACATGGAAGAAAAAGACTATGAAAGGAGGTACAGTAAAAGAAACGAAAGGGGTTGAGCTAGGGGCCGAAGGCAAGCTGCAAAGAACCTTAAGCAATGCCTACAGTGCACCACATGAGTTGCACTGACGGCACTATCCTACGGGGAGATTCGTCAGTGTTGGTTCCCTTAGGCTGAAAGTTTGGCAGTGTGATGGCAGAGAGCTTGTGACATTTGCCTCGTAGGAAGGTTTATTCCCAGATCAAACTGGATTTGAGCTTGGAACTCCTTCAGTAGGGTCCTATGAGGATATTGTCAGCAGTTGGGTACCTCGTAATCAGGAGTGTGTACTGCGCTTGCATATTATTGTTTTGTCTTTAGTTACTCAGTCTTATATTCTTTGGTAGACCTTTAAAGCATAGGTTTTCTTATGTCTATTAAATTATTTGGTTATCTAGTAGTCAGATATTGAGATAATTGGTACGTTATCAGTTTTCATTTATTTTGGCTTTACCTTATTTTACCCCGTTCCAATTTATGCCTTAATAATTTAAGTATTAAGTTTATTTTAAAATAAAGGGAATTTATTGCTGTAGAGGCTGTATATTAGAATGGAAAATAATTTTCATTCTTTTCTCTAGGACAAAGGAGAGATAAAGGGCAAGTGATTTGTATTATTTCAGAGTAACAATAATAAGAAAGGGACAGTTCCTCTTTTCATATAAAAACTCAGATACAACTAAAAAAATTTTGTATTTAAATAAGACCTACAATAATGCAGTTCAAAACACTTCCAAAATATTCAAAGACTGAATCTGGGCAACAAAACTGAGGTTTCAACCTTCTGAATATATACTGGGCAGAGGATCAAATTCGCGCCGTCGGGATGCTAACGTTCATTCGCCCTTTCCCGAGGTCGATTAAGCAACTTCCAGCATCAGCTTTGCAGCCGTGAGGAGGAGGCGCAGGGAGATAGAGACATGCAGATGAGGATGTTCCGCATAATTTCAGGTCTAGAAAAAAAAATTAAAAGTGGCCCCTCACTGGAAATTTGTCTACATTTTCCTGCAAGTGTTGCGGTGGGGTAATTATCATAATCCCCCCCCAAAAAAAGTGGCCATTAGTTAATCTCATCGAATCGTGCTTTTTCGGCGGCGTAGTCCAAGGACCCCAGGGCCCAGGGACCTACCAAGGACCCTTTTTTCAGACCATCTTCTAGAGGTTTCAGTGGCCGGTTTGTCAGAGGGTTTGGCTGAGCCTGTAAAATGGGGAGGAGGAATGAAGACTATATATATATATATATATATATATATATATATATATATATATATATATATATATATATATATATATATATATATATATATATATATATATATATATATATATATATATATATATATATATATATATATACGTTTTAGTGATTGTAGAAGGCGTGGAAAAGGACAAGTCGTCTGGTCTCAACGACACTCGGTTGAGGTTTTCAAGAGGACGTAAAAGTCCCCACCGAGGAAGAGTTTGGAGATTCCAGCGACTTATTTTGCACACGCATGCGCGTAATGCTGAACGTGCAAAAAGGGTCTTCAGACTTATGTTTATTTAAGAGCAGTGTCATCCATTCTTGAATCTGAATTCGGGGTGGCATTTTCGCGAGATGTAACCGAGTACCAGGAACTTTCCCTGAAAAAAGCGGGAGGCCTTGTCTTAAATTAAAACTAACCATAAAATTTTCTTGAAAATAATCTCATTGTGTTTCCCACACCCAAAGTACCCCAGGGACTTTTCTCATCCAACCCAACCTAAGGACATGCCCAAAAAACCGGGGCTGGTGCAATACTACCATACATCTCAGGAATTTGCTTCCGAGAACCTTCTTTTGAACATGTACTGTGGAAAAGCAGCTCGTTTGAACATGGATTCGAAGAGGCGATGACCTTCGCTATTGTGACACCAGGTAATTTATTTTTGAATGAATCGAAAAGACACTCTCTCAGGTACAAAAATTAATGATACCGTGCTTCTACGACTTTGAAATGACACTGAAACATTGTGAAATGAGAAGCCAGGTTTTATTTTCAATAGATCAAGAGAAGACAGTGGTTAGATATATGGACGCCAGAGGCATTCCTCAATTACCATAAAGAAAGTGGCTCTCTTTAAGGGTATATATCTTGAACTGGTGGATGGCCATGGGTTAAAGGAACGTAAAAAAACTCTCCTTTGGAAAGTGGACCAGGGTAGTAGACAGATACGAGAAGGATGAAAAAACCAGTAGACTTATCCAAAATTGACCCTGTTGGTATACAAGCGTGCCTAAGTTTTGGATTTAAAGGTGAGTTGGACAAGACAGCTATCAGTTTTCAGTTTCGTGTAGAAGATGCTTGTAATGTGGGACAACGCGTAGTGTGTGTAGGGGAGAGAGAGAGAGAGATTAGTACTATCTTGTGAAAATGAAATCCTAGGTTAAGCATTTGATAGAATAGTATTTAAACGACACATCTTGTTTTGTATAATAGCACTGACGGGGTGTCCATACTGCCAATTAGTTTAATGATGAGTCCGCAATAATTCGGGCTGTTAGGAAGAAGGGAATTAGTTCTAGAGCTTATTAAAATACTTGAGAAAACCTGCTATACCTGGAATTATTCAAAGGATGTGCGCAAGTATGTCATCTTGCATGTGTAAAACCACAGCCTCACTTACCTTTAGCTGCACTATGAGCAGTATCATCATCACTTTCATTGCTAATATCATCATAATCATTATTCACCATCAATCATAAAAGACAACAGTTGTAATCGCTTCTGTCACCGATGTCAGTGCCCGACATGGTCTTTATCTATTTCTGTACTCCCTTATCTGGTTATCTACTCCGTTATCTACTTCTCTACTCCCTTATCTAGTTCTCTACTCCCTTGTCTAGTTCTCTTTTCCCTTATCTACTTTTCTACTCCCTGATCTACTTTTCTACTCCGTTATCTACAGTCACTACTACTCCATTATCTACTTCACTACTCCCTTATCTACTTCTCTACTCCCCTATCTACTTCTCTACTCCCCTATCTATTTATCTACTCCCTTATCTAGTTCTCACTCCCTTATCTTCTCTACTCCCTTATCTATTTCTGCACTCCCTTATCTACTTGTCTGCTCCCTTATCTACTCCCTTCTCTACTTACATACTTCTCTACTCCCTTATCTACTTCTCTACTCCCTTATCTACTTTGTTACTTATCCATTTCTGTACTCCCTTATGCACTTCTCTACTCCCTTATCTATTTCTCTCCTCCCTTATCTACTTCTCTACTCCCTTATCTACTTTGTTACTTATCCATTTCTGTACTCCCCTTATCTACTTCTCTACTCCCTTATCTATTTCTCTCCTCCCTTATCTACTTCTCTACTCCCTTATCTACTGATATACTTCCCTACTCCCTTATCTACTTACATACTTCTCCACTCCCTTATCTACTTACATACTCCCATATCTATTGCTCTACTCCTTTATCTACTTATCTAATTCTCTACTCCCTGATTTACGTATCTACTCCCCTATCTGTCCTTCTTTATCGACTTCCCAGCCATCTCTGTCCCCAGCTAAAGTCACCAGTTCGACCCTGAGAGTTTTAAAACCACTTTATCCTCCAATCATTCATTCTCCTTTTTGTAATATATATTTTTTTTACCTCTTCTCCCGCTCTTCTATTGACACCTGGGCTTAGCTATTGTTGGAGGACCTGAATCCACAACTTAAAAGGCCTGGGGCACTTATCGGGATCAACTTGTTTATAAAAAAGAAAAAAAATAGAAAAAAAAGTGCCAGAGCTTCTTTTAATGCCTGATATCTAAACCTGTTCCATTCTCATTCATAACGAACTTCCTCTACTCTCCAGGGATGTGTTGTCCCTGTCAACGCCCAAAAGTGGACTGCATTAAACGGGTTATCAGTCTCTCTCTCTCTCTCTCTCTCTCTCTCTCTCTCTCTCTCTCTCTCTCTCTCTCTCTCTCATGCTTCGGTTTAACACCTCCATACTATCTATCTCTTTCTTCATGCTTTGATTTGACACCTCCATTCTCTCTCTCTCTCTCTATGCTATTGTTTATCACCTCTCTCTACTATCTATCTATCTATCTATCTATATATTTATAATATATATATATATATATCTATATATATATATATATATATATATATATATATATATATATATATATATATATATATATATATATATATATATATATAGAGAGAGAGAGAGAGAGAGAGAGAGAGAGAGAGAGAGAGAGAGAGGAGATTGATTTATTACTCGTGACCACCAGACTTCAAACCCCATGGGTGTCCTGAAGACATTTTTTGATTCGTTGTTAGTAAACTGGAACAGATGAAGGAACAGTGGGCGAGAGAAAACGAAGGAGAAGAAAAAGAAGAAAGTGTCATAGGAGGAAAGAATGGAAACAGAAGAAGGAACAGTGAGAGAGAGGAAACGGAAAAGAAGAAGAAGAAGAAGCAGGAGCAACGATTGTCGTAGAAGGAAAGAATAGAAAAAGAAAGAGAAACAGATAGAGAGAGAGAGAAGACGAACATTAGATCCAGCGGGTAACAGAAGTAGTTAGCAGTAGTAGCAGCAGCAGATGCGGCATCGCTCGCTGCTGTTGCTGCTGCTCTCTTGTTTCTCTCCGGAGACTCCTCCGAGGTCCGCGCTAAGAGGGTTCCCATGTTGGCGGGGTCATGATCTGCATACTTTATTGTATCCCCGTAACCAGCAACATTCAGCCTCCCGGGAGAGAAACATAATTTGGCACGGTCCTACCCAACCTGACTCGAACCCCCCTGTACTGTACACCACGTCTCTCTCTCTCTCTCTCTCTCTCTCTCTCTCTCTCTCTCTCTCTCTCTCAACTTCCTCATCCTCCTCCACCACCTCCTCCTCTTTCTCCTCAACCACCACTATCTCCTCCTCCTTTTCCTTTTTCCTCCTCCTCCTCCTTTTTCCTCCTCCTTTTCCTCCTCCTCCTCCTATTCCTCTCCCCTAACTTCCACCTCCTCCTTTTCCTCCTCCTCAGCCACCACTATCTCCTCCTCTTCCTCCTCCTCCTCCTTGTCCTCCTATTCTCCCCCAACCTCCACCTCCTCCTCCTCCTGCCCCTCCTCCTCCTCCTCCTCCTCCTCCTCCTCCTCCTCCTCCTCCTCCTCCTCCTCCTCCTCCTCCTCCTCCTCCTCCTCCTCCTCCTCCTCCTCCTCCTATCACAATCCCTCTTCCGTGTGCTGTCGAACAATGTTGTTCACTGTCGCTACCGGTATAATTGGCCTTTCTGCATAAAAGCGTATAAAAACTTCATTTATAAAAAAGGCACCATAGATGAACGACCGTTGTATCTCGGCGCTTCTGTTAACTCAAATGATATCAATTAGATTATGGCCGAAAGGCAGTCAATGTACGTATTGTTTTTTAATAAAGAAGGAACTCATTCTATATGGAAATGTATGTCTGCACCCTCGGCAGAAGTTTTTATTTTTCTAAAATTCCGTTCTTTAAGCCATTGTTTTCATCATGGTTAGCTTACATTTCCCAGCATCTGTCCTCTCACTTTTTGTGTCGATAATAAAACTCATTGTAAATAACTGACCAAGAACAAAGATTATATATTGTCTACTGATAATAGGTTTTTATCACTTCAGGGCGTCTTGAAGACAGCTTTTATAGAAACAAAATATTGATAGAAGCAAAAAGATTAATAATAGATAGTTTTTTTTTTTATCTACAATACTACTTTTAGTTCCGTGCATTGTGAACGGTTTTCTCTCTCTCTCTCTCTCTCTCTCTCTCTCTCTCTCTCTCTCTCTCTCTCTCTCTCTCTTTCTTGCTAAGACAGTTCTCATTTGATTTTGCTTCTGAAGGTCCAATGGACTACGCTGCCTTCCTTTTCGGCATAAGTAAGCCTTGAGACCTGTTTGGTCATCATTCTTATCTGTAAAAGAATAGCAACAGGCCTTCTGCTCAGCCATTGAAAGTTAGAATGTCTGGCGTTCTGTTTTATTTCGGAATAGTTAATTACTTATGCTATTCCCTTTTCGAAGTGTAAAGAAATCTGGCTTTAGCTTCAGAAGGCTTGGCACTTTTTCTAATGTGTACACTGGAACAAACAGAAATGTTTCCTTGTCCGTTAAGTACCCCATCGTGTGTCTGAAGTTTGTTGGCAATGTCCTTATCCAGCCTCAAGAAGTTTGGGCAAATGGCTGAATACGCTTATCTCTGAAAGTTTAAGCAAAGGGTTTTTCTTCCGTTATTTTAAATTGCATTTATTTTAAAGTTAAGCTTTATTCTATTCAGCAGTATCTAAAGACTTATTTTACTCGGCAGTATTCAAAAAATTGTACTCGAAAGAAAGTTTTGTCAAGCATTTCAATGTATTGCTTTCACAAGGTGCGTACTTGATCCATAAGTGTTTATCTTGCGAACGTGAGGAGTTGAACTGAGAAAATAAACTGTGATTCATCTGTAATGCTTTTGTGATTCTTGGCTCCACGACAGTTTTATAGTTGCCTCTCCAAATAAACCATCCTGCTATCCTAAGCGCTGTCAAGATCGACGGTTTTAGCTGCTTAACCAAATAAACCGTCCATTTGTCCTAAGCACTGCCAAGAAATCGAAACTATTGATCTGCTGTTAGTTCTTATTATCTGATATTTGTTCAAGAAAAAAAATCTTAATTAAGGAAAATATTGTCACGGTTTTTCTACACGTAGGTCTACATGAAGCTTCATCATACTCACAGGCCGCCTCAGGGCAAGCACTCGTGCAGGCATAAAGCCTGCTTAATGTAAAGCAACCAGCGAAGGAGAATATGAAACTTAACAAAAAAAATTAAATTGTCACCTACTCATTTCATTGTGGAGCTTAATGTAAACCATCTAACCAAGGAAAATATGAAATTTTATTTTTAAATGAATGAGACTTTTTCATTGCATTAAACAGCTTAATGTAATATGTAACCTCAGGAACTGATGAAAGATCACCCGAAATTCAAAAAGAATAGTCTTATCAATCTGTAAAGTCAATGAAAAACTTTTTATACGAAATAAATTCGTGTGCTGTGGACTACCTTCTAAAGGATTTTGATAGCTTTCATCCCATCTGATCCAATTTAGATTAATTTCTGTGGCCTCCACTCATTTGAAGTTTGTTAGTGTTGAGCTGAACTTTATTTTATGGTTTATCTCCATGGAGCGACCATTCATCAAACTTGACTGATTCGTGCCATGCTTTTGCAAAAAAAAAAAATAATAAATTGAAAATCTAAAACTGAATTTATCACGGCACGTGATAAATCCACATTTCGAATTCACTCGTTCAATTTGTTCCCACCACTAAGAGTGGTTATTTTAATTACTTACAGGTAGAGTACAGTATTTATACTCGCTCATAAATTTTTCCATGTATTATTTATTTTATTTTCCGTCTTCCTCTGATTTACTTTATATTCATTCATAAATTTTTCCAAGTACTTGTTTGTTTATTTTCAACTCCTGTGATTTAATTCATATTCGTTCATAAATTTTTCCTTGTATTTATTTACTTATTATTTATTTTCCATCCCTGTGATTTACTCTATATTAGTTCATAGACTTTTCCATGTAGTTATTTTTTCCCTCTGTGATTTACTCTCGAATCGAACAGCTGCACCATCTCTTGGCTGGCTGCAACTCCACCCTATCTCGCTTTTATTAATTGACTTTTAGTTCTAATTATTTATTCGTTATATTTTCTCCTCCGCAGGTAAGGCTCGAGAGTGATGTATAGATGACGAGGAGGACCATTTGTGAGCCCGTGATCCAAAAGCTGTCTTCAGATAAGTAAGCCATTTATCACAAGGGAGCCAGAGCGTGATACAAGTGGGCTCTCTGTCTTTTGGTGTTTGTGTGTGTATGTGTGTGTGTACGTGTATGTGAATGTTTGTGTGTGTATGTGTATGTGAACCAGAATCTCATCCCGAGATGGTCGTGAAGAGGTTTGTGTGTGTGAGCGTGTGCCATGGGTTCATTTCGTCAGGTCATGCTGCTGTAAAAGGAGGCTTGACTCTCGAGTATTATTTTCGCTGTTGTAAAAGAAGGTAAATTAGTTAAATGGCTCTCTCTCTCTCTCTCTCTCTCTCTCTCTCTCTCTCTCTCTCTCTCTCTCTCTCTCTCTCTCTCTCTCTTGAATATATTATTCAGTGAGATATGGGTAACAGAGATAATACCATCAGGTTGGTAGAATGGTGTGATCATTAAAATTCCAAAGAAAAGAGATCTGAGTAGGTGTGGTTGTAATGATCAGTTAGGAATTTAATGCAGCAAGCTAATGAAATGAAAACTCCGTTGAGTCTTTGTTTTGTTAATTTTGAAAAGGCCTTTGATAGTATTTCCAGGCGGACTCCGGGAAAAGTCATGAGGTATGGAATACTGGAAAAGTTTGTGACGGTTATCATGAACATGCATGAGGGCATATCTTGTAAAGTGATGGTTGATGGTTGTTTGAGTGATCCTTTTGAAGTTAAGTCTGGTGTGATTCAGGGTGGCATTCTGTCTCCTCTGTCGTTTGCGTTGGTCGTGGATTACGTTATGAGAAGAGTTAAAAGAGAAACGGATGCAGGTATACTCTGGGGAGAAAATGGAAGACTTTTTGACTTGGATTGTGCTGATGATATAGTTTTGATCGGCCAAGGGCCAGAAAAGATGCAGAGTGTGTTGGATTGTCTAGTGATTGAAGGTCGAAAGGGTGGTTTGGTTATAAATAGTGGAAAAACTGAAATCATGAATATGAATATTGAAAATGCATAGGACTGTCTAATTGAAGTCATGGTTGTACAGAAAGTGGATAACTTAACATATTTAGGTACTTATGTAGATAAGGATGGTTCTCTGAGCACAGAATTTATGGAAAGATTAAAAAAAGGTTCTTCAGGCAATGTGAATGCTTAAAAATATTTGGAATAGCAATTTTTCTGTTCATACAAAAATCAAAATTTAAAAGGTGATGGTTAGGAGTATTTTGATTTATGGGAATGAGTCGTGGTACAGTACAGTCACTTCGGATAATAAATTCTAAGCATTTGAAAATAAGGCGCTCAGAAGAGTATTAGGTATTAGTTGGAGGGATAGGACATCAAACAGCAGAAGTAGAAAAGCAACGGGGTGCAGCCGCTCGATGAGTATGTTAGGTTCTCACGCAGGAAGCGGCTAGGCCATGAGTATGGAAGACATTGAATAGCACGAGATACACTCAGGTGGGTTGCCCTTGGTAGAAGAGGTAGAGGTAGGCCAAAGGAGACGTGGTTGAGGACAGTGAGGCGGGAAGCAGGAGACGAGTGTTGGGGAGATCTTGAAGTGTTAGCCCAGGACAGAATGTGGAGGCGTGAGTTCATCGAGGCCCTATGCATCCCCGTGGGTGTCACAGGAAATGATTGATAATGTTCGTTGCAGACTCCTTACTCTCTCTCTCTCTCTCTCTCTCTCTCTCTCTCTCTCTCTCTCTCTCTCTCCGGCATTCTCAAATTAGAATTTTATCATGCGAAGTAATAATTAACTTTCATCCTGAGAGAGGCATGTAAACTGGTATTGCCTAACATTCAGACGCGCATTCATTGCAAGACTAAGAATGACCCCAAGAACTCTATAAAGCGAATTTTGGTTAAGTAAAATTAGAAATAAAAGGCTATTTTTCATTTAGGTTTTCTTTGTTTCATTTCGAAGGAGAAGTTAAAGCAGAGAGAGAGAGAGAGAGATTTTATAAAATTAGGAGTAATATTATCTAAAACGTTTTTGAGCAAATTTAGGTTTTTACTGTTTCATTTTAAAGACGGATGTGTGTGTGTTAGAGAGAGAGAGAGAGAGAGAGAGAGAGAGAGAGAGAGAGAGAGAGAGAGAGAGAGAGAGCATAAAATTAAGAGCACTATTTTCTGCTCCTAATTGATAAGTCTTTGGGCAGCCTCGCCAAAAGGAAAAACTTCAGCGAATGCAAAATATCCCTTTACCTAATCTTTGCATCTCTGAAAACACCAGTTGACCAGATTTTTGCTCTGAGTACTGGACAAAATTAAAACATAATAGCTAAAACCCTCATAGCGTAGCTTTCAAGTCATCGTAATGTATCCCCTGTTTACCAGTAATTCTGGACAAAAATATAATTTACTAGGAATTCTGAAAAAAATATAATACTTTTGGAAACGTCTCAGGATTTTTCTTCATGGCTTGTCAGGTAAAGTAAGACCAAATCCTATTAATGTCGGAGGGGAATCCTTAAAGGTCCGTGTTTGTTCGCCTGTCACGACAGAGCCATGGAGGTTGGGAGTCAGCTAGACGAGGTCGCTCTCGGCTTTGGGAAAGGTTAGGAGAGGGAGAGAGAGGTGGGGGTGTGGAGGGGAGGGGAGGGAGGAGGAAGAGGTGGAAAGGAAAAATAATGGAAAGGCGCAATGTCTCCTATCACTTCCAGATAACATCTACTATCAGGCGCCTTCATCTGACCTCTTCTATCCTTCCTTCCCGCCTCTCCTCGCAAAGGACCATGCCTTCATCCTCTACTTTTCCCGCTGCATTGAATATATTATCCGCTTTTCCTGTGGCCTCTCTTTATAATCACGTTCTCTCTCTCTCTCTCTCTCTCTCTCTCTCTCTCTCTCTCTCTCTCTCTCTCTCTCTCTCTCTCTCACAACACACACACTTTCTCCTTCCCCAAATTCCGCTTGATGATGTTTGTTTTTGGCCTTCATTTCTTACCCTCGCTTGCATACTTCTCCGTGCAACGGATCATACATTATTCATGCATCTCTGGCAACTTCCTGTCAGTCGGAATGTACATCCGAATGCCGCGTTTATCTGTTCTGCTCCTCCTAATAGTTGCATGCCGATTGCATATCGATGCTACCCCTCCTCCCTTTCTACTTCTCCTCCTCCCTCCCCTCCCATCACAACTATCCTACCCTCTTTCCTTGTCCTTCCTTGCGTGTTCAAGGTATGGGCGACTCGGCCTTGTCCTGTCTTCCATGGGGATAATCTTTCTCCCGCCGGAGTTTTGAAAAGGTCTGCTTTAGGTCTTGCTTCAGACTTCCTTTTTGAAGTCGAGTCGTTCCCTTCTATAAGTCATCCTCATTATAGTTTCTCTCTCTCTCTCTCTCTCTCTCTCTCTCTCTCTCTCTCTCTCTCTCTCTCTCTCTTTATGGATGTTAGATTCGGTTTCCCTTTTCTCTTTCTGTATGTTTACAGATGTGTACTAGTTCATTCTGAAATGGACATAATTAATTTTTCCATTTTTTTAAAGTGTTTTTGTATTTATTTATTTATTTATTTGTTTATTTTTGTATTTATATATTTATATTCATTCTCATCCTTCAGTGCTCCCCATACGCTTTATAACTTCATTCAAAAAATAATTCCCCTTCATTGTTCGCGTAATGAATTCTCATCTTCTCCAATATTTCTTTCTAAATTAACTTCCTATCAATAATGTTTACCCACTGGCTTCCACTTCTCATCCTTATCATTTTATCTCTCTTCGGTTTTCACTTTCCTTTCACTTGGGGTATTTACTTTCAGTGATTATTCCTTTTGTTTCTTAAATTGGCCTTCCTTATCCAGTCCCTCTTATGATCACTAAGACTCTGAGTGAATCCTCTTTTTGTATGTTTTTTTTAATGGTGTTTTCATTCTTGCTCTTCCTCAACCCCGATCCCTCTCAATCCCAATCCCCTCTCAATCCCTCCTCAATCCCAATCCCCTCTCAGTCCCCCCTCAGTCCCTCAATCCCAATCCCATCTCAATCCCTCCTCAACCCCATCCCCTCTCAATCCCTCATCAAACCCAATCCCTCTCAATTTCAATCCACTCTCAATCCCTCAATCAATCCCTCTCAATCCCTCATCAGTCCCAATCCCTCTCAGTCCAATCCCAGTCCCCTCTCAATCCCTCAATCCCAGTCCCATCTCAATCCCTCCTCAACCCCAATCCCCTCTCAATCCCTCCTCAGTCCCAATACCCTCTCAATCCCTCATTAATCCCAATCCCTCCTCATTCCCAATCCCCTCTCAGTCCCTCCTCAATCCCTCAATCCCAATCCCTCCTCAACCCCAATCCCCTCAATCCCCCTCAATCCCCCCTCTCAACCCCTCGTCAATCCCAATCCCTCTCAATTCCAATTCCTCCTCAATCCCAATCCCCTCCTCAATCCCTCTCAATTCCAATCCCCTCTCAATCCCACCTCAATCACAATCCCCTCTTAAGCCCTCCTCAGCCCCAATCCTTCTCAATTCTTCCTCAGTCCCAATGCCCTCTCAATCCCCTCATCAATCCCAATCTCCTCTCAATCCGAATCCCTCCTCAGTCCCACTCCCCCTCAATCCCAATCCCTCTCAATCCTTCCTCAATTCCAATCTCCTCTTAATCCATTCTCAGCCCCAATCCCTCCCCAGTTCCAGTCCCCTCTCAATCCCAGTCTCCTTTTAATCCCTCCTCATTACCAGTCCCCTCTCAATCCTTCCTCAATCCCAATCCCTCTATCCCTCCTTAGTGCCAATCCTTCCAGCCTTCCATCTCGAGAAAGAGGTTTGTTTATAATAATGTGCCGATCAGCCTTCTCAAGAAGCCATGGTCAGCCCCTTGTTAATTTTTTTGTTTACCCTTTTACTCTTATCCTTTTGCTACCTTCTTTGTTTATTGTCTCATTTATTTATATAATTATTTATTTACTTTTTTATTTCTTTAATTTTTTTTTATTTTGTCCATTTTAGATCTGCCTCATTCGGAGGGGTGAAAGTTGCCTTATCCTTGATACGAAACAAAAAATGACGCTTAACAATGAGGTAGCATTGCCTTATCCCGGCGCCATCTTTTGGCATAATTTGGACCTGTCGCCAGGCAGGTATGCGCCCCCCCTACTCGCATTCAAGTTTACAAACACATTTCCTATCTTCGTCTTTCGAACAATGTGCCCTTCAGTCTCGAGAATGTGCCAAATGTTCTCAGTCGAGTCTTGCGAAAGCCAACCTTGTCTGCCCCATATCATGTGGCCTCCCTGCAAGAGAGAAAATGGATTTGCAACTTTAATTTATTGATTCCCATCATGGCCGACTCACCTCTGACCTCTGACCTAAGCAACATTTTGATCTAGCGCCGTTAAGACGTGGAGAAGGTGATATATCGCCCCACAGGCCGAAGTGAGAAAACAATGAGGCTCTCCGCGCCACGAGTAACTGTCGACGCGACGAAGGGGCTTGACATACCTTGCTTGTTCTGTAATGGCTTCATTCCAAGGGGGCAGCGCGCGTTAACTTCCTTTTTAGTTTTGGGGGAAACGTTCTTTAGGTCTTCAATGAGAAAACTTTTTTACGCTCGCTGGTTGTTAGTTTCTTTCGTAGACGAAAAAGAAAATTACACGCCGATTTTGAGATGCCTAGGTAAAGCAGTTCTTGAAGAAGTGGGATATCTCAGTTCTGACGTTGTGGAAGAAGGACTTTTTAGGTAGTTTTACTTGTCACGCTGGTTTTGATTTCATTCATTCATTGGAAAATACCTTAATTTAAATTTTCATTTTTGAAACTAAACAATTTCACTCTTGAAAAGGCGAAGTAGTCAAGGTGTTTCATAGAGACAGCTTGAAATATAGGCAAGTTTCCTATCTCTTTACACCTGCTGTTTACCTGGATTTTGCGAACCCTAAAGGTACGAATATATGCAAAAGTAAAATAAAACTTTTTGTTATGAGTTACCATCGAATATTAGGGTAGCGGTCATGCTTAGACCTTTCATTTTAAATAGGATGAATATTTTGGTACACAATATATAAGAGTAGCTAAACAATAGAGTTGTTCACGGTGACTATTTTATCCCCAGTGCATTCTTGAAGAATGAGACTGGAAAAAGTTGAATGAGACTATGGAAAAAGTTGAAGGTGGGCGCAACGGTACTGGTTGGAATTAGTACTAAGAGATCGTTACTCGCAGACATACTACAGGTATGAAACAGGGAATGCCAACGCTTATGAATGTCTCGAATGATAAAATCAGAGAATGTATCAAGAAAATTAACAACTGTCCAAGAAAGGAAGAGTAAGAATGACATAATCAAGATGGATTGAGATTACCTACTAATGGAATTTAAACAGCTGAAACCAGTAACTTGTTATAAGTGATGCATTTTGGTTTTCTGTAAAAAAAAAAACTATTGTCTGTCCGTCCGCACTTTTTCTGTCCGCCCTCAGATCTTAAAAACTACTGAGGCTAGAGGGCTGCAAATTGGCATGTTGATCATCCACCCTCCAATCATCAAACATACCAAATTTTATTCAAGGTTAAAGTTAGCCATAATCGTGCTTCTGGCAACGATATAGGATAGGCCACCACCGGGCAGTGGTTAAAGTTTCATGGGCCACGGCTCATACAGCATTATACCGAGACCACCGAAAGATAGATCTATTTTCGGTGGCCTTGATTATACGCTGTAGCGGCTGTACAGAAAACTCGCTTGCGCCTAAGAAACTTCGGCGCATTTTTTACTTGTTTGTTATGACGTAAACAAGAATATTATAAGTAGTTTTCTTAATGAAATTTACAGTTTTATTGAAGATATAAAGAGGGTCGTCAGTTTTATGGTTAGACGTCTCATACGGATCTGAGAGAATGAACTTCTAAATATGTAACACTTAGAGCTTAAAGCGTTTTCAGTTGCGGGCCTGGGTGAAAATGGAAAAAGTTAATTGGACATAATGGCTCAGTGACGTCACTTGAAAAGATTCTGAACAGAAATAATTAAATACGTGATATAACGGCGAGAAATAGACCGGACAAAGTGAAGAGTCATAAGAAAGACAATTTAGGAAAGTCTCAAAGCCAAAAAGTAAATAATGATAATGATGACAGTGATTGATATGCCCTTAGATAACCCGCCTCAGGTAACTCTGTCGTACGTACACAAATATTCGAGTTATGAAACTGATCTGTTTGTATTAGAAAGTAAAGAATAACCATTTTTTTATATTGAGTAAGTCATGATCTAAGTTTGAAGTGAAAACGAATGAATTCGATCAAAAAAGAATATTTCTCTGAGATAACGATGGAAACTCATTTTGTTGATTTTACAGTTATTGGCCATTGCTGTTTCTGTCGTCGATAATGATCATGGCAAAATTCCTTTTCACATTCCTCAATATCATACCCCCCCCCCCCCCTTCCCCCCTTCCCCCTCCTCTTTCCCTCTCCCTTTCTCCTCCCCCCCTCCCCTCACCTCGAAGACAATACCTGTCTCTGTTTGTCGTTAAGTGACGAATAAACTCTCTTCTGAGATTTCTTGTGTTGTTCTCTTCAGTCGTTGTTCTGTCCTCTCCAAATAGTTGTTTTTGGAATGTTGTTTTTCGAAGAAAAGAACTTCAGTACAAGCAACATTCAATGCTTGTCCCTGTTCGTATGTACAGTCGTTGTGTAAACGACAGATATTCATTAAAATTCACTTTCACAGTATTTCATTAAATTTGATTCGGGAAGAATCTTAAGATAACTAAGTTTTTGTTGGTTTTTAGTCAGTTAGTCACCCAGTGGTGAATGTTTTTAGATATAATGTAAGAAGAAAGCAATGTAAAGTCTTCTGGTCGTAAAAGATACCGGTATTCTTCTTCTTCAAGATTAGAACACTGGATTTGCCGGAGAACTGGTGATCATAAGAAGTAGAATTTAATTATCAACAATTTAAAGTTGTCGATTCCCTGACCAATGTGTCCTGAGGTAAATGAAGTCTCTGATGAATATCTGAGAACAAAACCTTATGTATTTTTTTATTCAGTATCAAAGAAGGCAACCTATCAAATGATGTATTTTTTATTCTGTATCAAAGAGGGCAGCTTATCAGATGAAGTAAAAGAGAAGCTATAGTGTGGTTGGAACTGGAAAAAGGTAAGTCCTTCATCTCATTAATAGCTCAGTCATGATGTAGAGTTCAAGGCAGAGTTAGCAAGTTCTTCACAGAACTGCTTATCTTAAATCGAATAAGAATCTTGGTTTAACCAAACAAGTATTTGTTATTATTATTATTATTATTATTATTATTATTATTATTATTATCCAGAGGATAAACCCAAATCATATGGAACAAGCTTACAGGGGCCATTGACTTGAAATTCAAGCTTCCAAAGAATATGGTGTTGTTTTGAAAGAAATTACAGAAGATAATAAGAAATGCGGAAAGAAGAGATCAGCAATAAGAAAAAAAGATTTATTAATAAATTAATAAGTAAATAGATTAAATATATATATATATATATATATATATATATATATATATATATATATATATATATATATATATATATATATTCCTTGCATGCATGTATGTACACAATGTACCGAAGCATTTAGGGAACAACCCACTCTCAATCTCATTAACCTTTCTTCACGATTGCTCCCTGAGAAAGAAAGAGAGAGCGACTTTCCTCGATTTTTTTTCTTTTCCCGCGTGATTTATCTTGTCAGTGAGTGAAGCTTGGTGGCCGCAGTTGATAAATAAGCTGCACGTAAATGGAGCGTGGTTCAGGATCAGAGTGTTTGCTATTCATGGCTGGGCATCCCCTGTTCGTCCAGTCCTTAATGGAGTAGTTACACAGGTCCAAGTGCCTGCAATTGCTTCGCCTTTTATAGACTGGCCTCGCCAATGGCTGGCTATAAATACGCGATATTTATGTATGCATCTCTTTCTCCTTTTTCAGCTTTTTTTCTCTCCCAGCCCCGGACATGAGTAATCCTCGGAGTGGCCGGTGGCTTGTGGAAGAATAATGATCGGTACTTTATTTTCATCCTCCTGCTATTTCGTAATTTACTAAAATTTTTATGTGTGTGTGTTTTCATTTGTCAACTTATTTATTTCTTTTCTAAGAACTGATCTCTTCTGCCTGTGTTTCCTGTTAACCTTCTGCTGCTTCTTTCAAATGAACACCATAATATTCTCTGGCAGCTTGAATTTCAAGTTAGTGGCCCCCGTGGACTTGTTCCATATGAATAAGGGTTGATCATCTGAATAATAATAATGATTATTATTATTATTATATTATTATTATTATTATTATTATTATTATTATTATTATTATTTCAAGTCAGTGGCCATATGAATAAGGGTTGATCTTCTGAATGACAATAATAATAATAATAATAATAATAATAATAATAATAATAATAATATTATTATTATTATTATTATTATTATTATTATTATTATTCAGTATTATTATTTCAAGTCAGTGATATGAATAAGGGTTGATCTTCTGAATGACAATAATAATAATAATAATAATAATAATAATAATAATAATAATAATAATAATTATTATTATTATTATTATTATTATTATTATTATTATTATTATTATTATTATTATTATTTCAAGTCAGTGGCCGCTGTGGGGTTGTTCATAATAATAATAATAATAATAATCACACCTTTTAAATCAAGGTAAATTATAATGTATTTTCTCATAATTCATTGAAGGAGTAGGGGGAGGGGCTGGGTTAGGGACCTTTCCTTGTCGGTATTGGGTGGGAGGGGGTTGGGTGGGGAGGGGTAGAGGAGACGTATCTGCATATCAGCAGGCGAGAACTCCTGTTTAGCGAGATTTAATACGGCCGCGATCAAACGTTTATTTTAGGGGGAAATGTCGGCTTGAGGTCTTGTATACTCTTTTACGAAGCCTGGCTTAAGTGGCCGTTACCCGATATCTTGAAGGAATATCTCGTGGTTTTCTTTGGCCATTAACCTGAGTTACATGGATTACAGGTCATTCCTGCCTTTATCCATCGGTTTCCTTGCGATTGATGTCTTAACATACCTGTGATTGAGAATGTGTTAGTTCTCTCTCTCTCTCTCTCTCTCTCTCTCTCTCTCTCTCTCTCTCTCTCTCTCTCTATATATATATATATATATATATATATATATATATATATATATATATATATATATATATATATATATATATATATATATATATATATAATATATATATATATATATATTATATATTATATATAAATTTATATATATATATATATATATTTGTATATATAAATTACACACACACATTATATATGTTTATTTATATATATATAATATGTATATATATATATATATATATATATATATATATATATATATATATATATATATATATATATATATATATATACAACTCTGGCCACGTAGCTTGATGGTATATGGCGTCTACTAGTAGCTCACAACTGGACGATACCCGTGTTCGAATCTCAAACCTGATAAGGAGGGACAAAGGCGCGCTTTCTTAAAAAAAAATCCGGTGTGGGTCTGTTGAGCGGAGTAGTGAATTAGGTGCTGATTTTATTCTTTTTGTTCAAGTTTTGTTAGCCGAAATGCATCCTCATTGCTTTGCAGAAGGTGAAAATTTAAGACATGAGTGTTGCTATTTTGTTTCAATGGCACAAATTTCCTAAACTTAGTCAAGAAAATTCTTTTGATTCACTGAGAGAGACGATAGTGTTAAACTTTTTTGAATACTTATGCACAGTTAATTGACATTAATGTGTATTACTATTATTTTGATAACCGCTATTAATATTTCTACTGTTAGAATAGTTGGTTTTACTACTACTGCTACTGCTACCACTACTGCTAATAATAATAATAATAATAATAATAATAATAATAATATATTTTAAGAGTTACTAATACTTCGAATATCACTTGAGTCTCTGTAGTTAACATTTCGTAAAATAGCTGCTGCTTCTGATATTATTAGAATTAAGGGTGCCTATATTACAGCTACTACTCTACTTATAATTATTACTACTACAACCACCAGTAATAATATAGTAACAGAAAAAGTTCGAGGCCTGTTCGTTGGTAATAATATTAATAATAATCATAATGATAATATAAGAGTTATAATTACTAAAATACTGCTAATATCCCTCGAGCTAATTTAGCTTTTACATTATAAAAAATACTGCTACTTATAATTCATTATTAGAAATAACGTTATTACACTACAGCTATTGTTATGCTTGGAGTTGAAACTACCGCAACTACTAGCAGTAATAGTAATAGTAGCAACAGCAGTGGTATCAGTAGTTGAAGAGGCCTATTCTACCCTAAAATGGAAAACTGCAGTGTCTGCAGAATTTTCGAAATTGAGATACGCCACCTATTGGGCTTCGGAAACACGAATACACAAGTTACTGCAGTTTCAGAATGATTCTTCAGTACTTTATTTAAGGGATCCCATTTGCAGTATCTGCAAAAACAGTAGTAAGGCAAGGGAAAACTGCAATATCTACCATTTTTCTCAGTTTTGTATTTTTGCAGATACTCCAGTCTTCCATTTTAGGGCAGTATTCGTCATTAGTGCGGGGCTAAGCGCAACATCTGACCAGGTGTAATGGGACGACCCATCAGGTAGAAAAAGCCTCTCCTTTTAAGGACTTAGCCATAATTTATCGCTGGAGTGGTAATACCTGTTGTTATGTCGCCTGCCAGAATTCTCCATTTTTAGTTTTCTCTAAAAGAAAACTATTGTGCCTGCTTTGTCTGTCCGTCCGCATTTTATTCTCTCCTCACTTTTTCTCTCCGCCCTCAGATCTTAAAAACTACCGAGGCTAGAGGGCTGCAAATTGGTATGTTGATCATCCACCCTCCAATCATCAAACATACAAAATTGCAGCCCTCTAGCCTCAATAGTTGTTATTTTATTTAAGGTTAAAGTTAGTCATAATCGTGCTTCTGGTAACGATGTAGTACAGGCCACCATCGGCCCATGGTTAAAGTTTCATGGGCCGCGGCTCATACAGCATTATACCGAGACCACCGAAAGATAGATCGATTTTCGGGGGCCTTGATTATACGCTGTAGCGACTGTACAGAAAGAAAAAAATCGGCGAACTTTTTTTTTACTGGTTTAGGACTTAGCCTTAATTTATCTCTGGAACGGTAATACCTATTGTTATGTCGCTTGCCAGAACTCTCCATTTTTCTTCCATTTTACGTCTCCCAAAACATAGAGAATTCATGTATGAATGAATGATATTCGTTTGCTGTCTCTGCACTGAAATATTGCATCATTTAGTGGTAATTCTCTCTCTCTCTCTCTCTCTCTCTCTCTCTCTCTCTCTCTCTCTCTCTCTCTCTCTCTCTCTCTTAAAGATTTTACTTTGTCATTGCAAACTTAGCAAGAAAGACTTTTTCTCTTATTTCATGCAAAAGTTTATTTACTTTCGACTTCTTGTCCTTTACTTGTGTGTGTGTGTGGCTTCTTTCTCGAATAAGCTTCTGTTAGAGGAGGTTTGTTTTTCCCTTTCATCACTGGTGAAAAGATTGCTATCATTTAAGGAGCAGAAAGAGAGAGAGAGAAAAAATATTTAAACTGTTCCTAGTTTCTATTCTAGTTCAGTATAAGAAGACAGGGTAATCGGTCGCATCCAGCGTAAATATTTGTAGTCGGCGTTTTGAAAATAATGTTGCCGAGTCCTTAAAGGGAAGGTGATCGTTTGCTTATAGACATCGTGATATTTAGATTATACACCCCGTAGGGGGGTAGCACCGTCAGTGCACCACATGCGGTGCGCTGTAGGCATTACTTAAGGTCCTTTGCAGCGTGCCCCTCTCGTTCCTTTTAGTATACCTCCTTTCATAGTCTCTTTCCTCCATCTTACTTTCCACCCCCTCCTAACAGTTGATTCATATTGCAACTGCAATGTTTTCCTCCTGTTACACCTTTCAGACCTTTTACTGTCATTTCCGTTTCAGCGCTGAATGGCTTCATAGGTCCCAGCGCGTGGCCTTTGGCCTAAATTCTATATTCAATTCAATTCAGTTTAGATAATACAGCTGTCGACGTTCCTACAGACGTAGATGGATGTTTGTAATAGACGGAGTTTAAGAGAAGTTGTAAGTTATTATTAATTTAATGTTGTTTACTGTTGCTTTTGTTGGTTGTGGTGCTGGTGTTGTTAACAGTAGCAGCGAAAACAATTAAGCAATAACAATAACATCCGTTATAATAAAAACAACGAAGAATTTCGAGAATGTGATAATATTTCATGACCTCCATTCTTGCTTCCGTTGCTCAACCAATCATTTTCGATGATTCTAACTTTCTGGGCGAAAACAAAACACGAATTAAAGAGAAGATTGCTTGTGCCTGTCTGCTACAAAACGTCAAGAAAGCCATATGCATTTAGTCTGCTAAATGCGCCATGTTGTTTGAGCCGAGAGATTCCTGGTATTTCTCTTGGGGTCGAGTGGAAAATGAGTACCTCCTGCTGGGTAACAGATTAGCTCAGATTAGGTAAGGTTAGTGGGTTAGATTTTAGGTCAGCTAAGGTTAAGTTTTCCAGTCGCTCCCTTTTACAGCTTTCTGACCCTGTATCCCTTAGAAATAGGCCTCTATTGATGACTTTTCATCATGAAAAAATTCCGTTGCGTTAGCTGGCCTTATCTGGGAGGGCGTGCCCCGCTGGTGAAAGCACTATACGTCCCAATTAGCTTTTCGACGGTGTCGTCACCTATTCTGGGCTGGGGAGGGGTGGGGGGCTTTGGTACTTGGCCCAAGGGGAATGCTTAGGGGTTAAGGGTAAAGGCTCGGTCGCCGCT
The DNA here is from genome assembly GCF_040412425.1 of Macrobrachium rosenbergii. NCBI lineage: Eukaryota > Metazoa > Arthropoda > Malacostraca > Decapoda > Palaemonidae > Macrobrachium > Macrobrachium rosenbergii. The sequence continues at coordinate 5,212,693 of NC_089746.1, read as the reverse complement.
CACGCCAACCTGGTCGGATTTTGAGGTTAATTCACATAATTTTATGCTAGAGTAAAATGAATTATTTCCTTTCGGAGTAGCCTCATGAAAAGAGCAGTCTTGTATAATAATCAGAAATCAGACATCCTCTATACACACACACACATTATTATATATACATATATATATATATATATATATATATATATATATATATATATATATATATATATATATATATATATATATATATATATATATAATAATAATGTATCTTTTCTTAACTGGGAACTTCAACTCCCTCTTAAGTAGTTATCCAACTGAACGGTAGGTATAGCCTTGCTGCTAGAGGCTAATTTCCAAAGTATTTTCCAAGGATAAAGGGATAATCTAACAAATAAATATATGATTCTTAAAAGTCACCTACTTTCAACCTCCTTAGATACGACGTGTTATCCATTACAATATTTATGTTGATTATCTTTTGTGTGTGTGTGTGTTCTAGGTGACGAATCTAGATAAACAATAGAAGGGAAAGGAGCAGTTCTTTAAACATGGCCTCTCTCATAGAGGTCATATTCCCAGCCTATCCCAGATGGAGGGGAGGAGAAACAACAAGAAGGCCTTTCTTTATATCGTAAGCTCAGCAGCAGCCGAAAAGGCAGTATGAGAGGGCCTTCCCTTTTAAGTCCTCGGTGTCCTCCTCCTCATTCTCCTCCTCCACCACCTCCTCCTCCTCCTCCTCCTCCTCCTCCTCCTCCTCCTGACGACCCCTGCTGCGCCCTGCAGTGACGGTGGCACACACACATCAGTAGGGGAGACGCGACCACTCCCTTAGAGGAACATTAATTGTATCTGATACACAAGAGTGTTTGTCATCCCTCATTACGCCTCTCTCTCCGCCTGTGGGACGATATGATCACGTGACGTCATTCTCGCCGACCAAACCCCCTCAAGGATAACGGTGTGTGATGGGGGGAGGGGCTTAGTGTTTTAGGTTACCTGCTCAGGTGGGTTGGCTTCGTAAATGTGACATTTTATATTCCTGTATTGTTTTATATATATATATATATATATATATATATATATATATATATATATATATATATATATATATATATATATATATATACTGCCTCAAATATAAGGCGCATTCATAACAGCAAACAGATACTCGCGTCCGTAACTGAGGATTAAGGAACGCATAATTACTTACAGGAAATAGCCTTCACAGTCAAATTCCAGTTTAAATAATTCCATACATACCAGTGATTACATTAAAAAGGAAAGACGTATACATACAATTCTGAATATGGTAATGGAGGTCTTAATTCATTACTTAATTCATTACTAGAAATTCATACACAAACGTTGTGCACCATTGAAAACAATCAAAAATTTATGACACTATGAAAGGCCTGATATAGCAGGCAGCCTAATGACAATGTGCCCCTCACCCCACACACATACACACACACACACACACACACACACACACACACACACACACACATATATATATATATATATATATATATATATATATATATATATATATATATATATATATATATATATATATATATATATATACACGTATATATACATATATATGTGTATGTATAATGTACAATAAATATGTATATATACATATATGTGTGTATATATAATGTACATATGTATATATCATATACATACATATATATACATATATAATGTATATATAATAAATATGTACAGTATATGTATTTATACATAAACATGCATATATAATATATATATGTACACATGCACGTATGCATTGTGTGAATAAACAGGAAGTATAAACGATCCCTCAGAAGACGCGGCAAACTTTCTTCTCTGGGGATTAGAGGAAACAAGCAAAAAAACCAAGAGTGAAGGGAGAAAACAGCGCTAATAGTTCAGCCATATCTCAATCCATCACCCACCACCACCACCAGCCACTCACCATCAGTCACCATCATGAGTTTTTCATCACCGCAGCCGCCTACGCCGGATCTACATCACCGTCATCACTATCATCACCGTTCTCATCACCGCCACTATCATCATCCATCACACCTTCCGTTTCTCTTGATGGGCAGTTCAAATCGTGGTGATTGCTGTTACTAATTGGCCGATTGGGCAGTTTCTTTTGGTGGTAGTTTGAGAGTTAAACAAACAGATGCTTACGCTTTTACTGAGTCACAAACGCATGTGAGTATGTATTTATGGAGTGATATATATATATATATATATATATATATATATATATACATATATGTGTATGTATTGTGTACTGCATATGTATGTGTATATATATATACACATGTATATACAGTATACATATGTGTGTATGTATGTATGTATGTATGTATGTATGTATGTACAGTATGTACGTATGTGTGTGTCCCAGAGGTCCTGGTGTATTATTTCTGGAGTTCTTAAACAGTTATCTAGTTAACTTTCTAGTTTCTCCTCGCGATGAGGTATTTCAGCTTCTTCCGTAATGTGTGAAAGAAATAGCAAGATTTAAGTGTTAATCTTTTCTTTTCTTCTTGGAAAATCTTCTCCAACATTTTATACTGTTCGCGCCCTTTCTGTTCTTGTTATACTTAAATATCTGAAAGGAATTCTTTTTCAATGATCCACAGTTTTTCTTAGACGAATTCTTCTCAGGGACTCTCAGCTTTTCTTAAACGAATTTTTTCAATGTCTTTCACATTTTTCTTCAACAAATTCTTTTAAATGACTTTCACAGTTCTTCTAAATTCGTCTCAATGACCTTCAGTTTTTCTTCAACAAATTCTTTTAAATGACTCAGAATTTTTCATAAATTCTTTTCAATGACCTTCACAGTTTTTCTTCAACAAATTCTTTTAAATGACTTTCACAATTTTTCTTAAATTCTTTTCAATGACCTTCACAGTTTTTCTTCAACAAATTTTTTTAAATGACTTTCACAATTTTTCATAAATTCTTTTCAATGACCTGCACAGTTTTTTTTCAACAAATTCTTTTAAATGACTTTCACAATTTTTCATAAATTCTTTTCAGTGACCTTCACAGTTTTTCTTCAACAAATTCTTTTAAATGACTTTCACAATTTTTCGTAAATTCTTTTCAACGGCCTTCACAGTTTTTCTTCAACAAATTCTTTTAAATGACTTTCGCTGTTTTTCATAAATTCTTTTCAATGACGTTCACAGTTTTTCTTCAACAAATTCTTTTAAATGACTTTCGCTGTTTTTCATAAATTCTTTTCAATGGCCTTCACAGGTTTTCTTCAACAAATTCTTTTAAATGACTTTCACAGTTTTTCATAAATTCTTTTCAGTGACCTTCACAGTTTTCCTTAAACGAATTCCTTTCAATGACTTTCACAGTTTTTCTTCAACAAATTCTTTTAAATGACTTTCACTGTTTTTCGTAAATTCTTTTTAATGGCCTTGCCTTCACAGTTTTTTTCAACAACTTCTTTTAAATGACTTTCACGGTTTTTCATAAATTCTTTTCAGTGACCTTCACAGTTTTTCTTAAACGAATTCCTTTCAGTGAGACTGTTTTTCGTAAACGAAAGCTTTTCAATGACTTCACAGTTTTTCTGAAACGAATTCTTTTCGGTGATTTTCAGTTTTTCTTAAACGAATTGTTTAACAGCGAACTTCACTTCAGTTTGGAAGGCTGTCTCGTTTGCAAATCCCTTCCTGAAACTCTATCTTTTGTATCTTAGATGCGCGTCATCAGAGTCACGACTTCATACGCCATGTATCCTCTAAGAAACCTATTCTCTCTCGACAACTTTATTGTGTAATTTGTAAAAGAGAGAGAAATAGATGGTCGGTTGAGCTTCAACTGCTGGGATATTAAGAAACCTGGTTGCAGTTTCCAGTTACTAGATAAATTTAAAAATTCTCTCTCTCTCTCTCTCTCTCTCTCTCTCTCTCTCTCTCTCTCTCTCTCTCTCTCTCGTAAGATGGATATATTGCGTTTAGTAGAGTTAAGGAAAAGTTGGTTTTGTTCTGCAATTAAATGTGAGTTGAATTTTCTCTCTCTCTCTCTCTCTCTCTCTCTCTCTCTCTCTCTCTCTCTCTCTCTCTCTCTCTCTCTCTCTCTCTCTCGTAAGATGGATATATTGCGTTTAGTAGAGTTAAGGAAAAGTTGGTTTTTGTTCTGCAATTAAATGTGAGTTGAATTCTCTCTCTCTCTCTCTCTCTCTCTCTCTCTCTCTCTCTCTCTCTCTCTCTCTCTCTCTCTCTCTCTCTGTAGTAGGATGAGTATATTGTATTTAGTAGAGAGGCTATAGTTCTATAATTACAAATTTCAGGGAAGGTTAATTTCTATTTTGAAATGCAATGCGAAATGAAATTTCTCTCTCTCTCTCTCTCTCTCTCTCTCTCTCTCTCTCTCTCTCTCTCTCTCTCTCTCTCTCTCTCTCTCTCGTTAATAGGATTATAGTTCAAATACTCCAAATTCCAGGAAAGGCTAATTTCCATTTTGAAATGCAACATGAATTGAAATCTCTCTCTCTCTCTCTCTCTCTCTCTCTCTCTCTCTCTCTCTCTCTCTCTCTCTCTCTCTCTCTCGTTGATAGGATTATAGTTCAAGTACTCCAAATTCCAGGAAAGGCCAATTTCCATTTTGAAGTGCAATACGAACTGAAATTCTCTCTCTCTCTCTCTCTCTCTCTCTCTCTCTCTCTCTCTCTCTCTCTCTCTCTCTCTCTCTCTCTCTCATTTAAGCCAGTAGGATGTGTACCAGCGTGTTTTCGGGGAGGAGGAGAGGGAGGGGTAAGGAGGGGGGAAGGGGAGGGGGTCCTGCAGCCTGACGGGGTGGGGTTTGAGCAGTGTCAACCTTGAGTTGAGTCCAACGAGACGCTTCCCGTCTGGCATGACTCTGCCCCGAGAGAGTCTTGCAGCATTACTGGGGGAGGCAAGAGCGACAGATTCTTTCGGTGAAACTGGTGTCTGTCTGTGTGTGTCTGTATCCGTAACGCAGGGAGAAGAAGGAGAAGAGTAAGGAGAAGGAAATTAAGAGAGCAATTTCGCCTGCTAAACAAACAGTTCTTCTGTGATCGCGATATTGTTATTACTATGTGTTTCTGTAGAGTCTTTTCTCCTGTGTACTTGAGCCAATTGCTATCGAAATTGTAACGTAGTCTTTCAGTGGTCTTGACGATGGTTGCAAAGACCCTGTTCGTGGGTGTCTTTCAGTGCTAAGAGGAAGGAAAGAGAGATTGGAAATTTTGTCTCGGTTTGTAAAACAGTGCTGGATTCTTGGTGTGATCTATTTCATTTCAAAGAGATGAGTCAGAGGTATTGATTGGACGAGCTCTCGGGAATATTTTATCATTCTGAAGGTAAGCTGTTCTGTTTTTCAGTTTCGTTTCGAGCTAAGAGCTTTCTGGGGATCTTTTTATCTGCCGAGTGGAGATGGTATCAGATGCCTGTACGAGAAAACGGGAAGGTTTTTTATTTTATTATAGTTAATTTGTATTTTCTTTAAGGAATGATTTCGTTATTATCAGACACCACTTCCCTGACCAGCCCTCCGTAGAAAATCACGTACGCCCAAAAGCGTCGACAGTACAGAGAACTGAGATTCTCTTTTTCCACAATCGAAAATTCTTTGTAAGTTCTTTAGCTAACCGGACTCTCTCTCTCTCTCTCTCTCTCTCTCTCTCTCTCTCTCTCTCTCTCTCTCTCTCTCTCTCTCTCTGATAGCAGCAGCAGTCGTTGTAGCTGCAAGAACAGCAGCAGCATTATTAGCAGGACTAACGCGAGATTCTCGGCGGGACTTCACAAGGGAAGCTGCTGCTGCTGCTGCCGCCGCCCGCCTCTGCCTTACTATGTCAAGGTAAAAGGATCAATTGCCAAATACCCAGGGCGCTTTTCCCCCCTGGTGCCCTGAAAGGGTAGATTTTGAGATCGTCCTCTTGTAAAGTCGAAGTATCGTTGGGAGTCATATCCATGACGGCACTGGGGTTGCTTGAAGTCGTTCCCTGAGTTGACAGCTTCCTGTTAAGTTGCAAAACTTCAGTGTTTGATCCCCTTTACGGTTGGCTGAGAAAGGTAGGGATAAAGGTATCGAGTCCAGAGGTGCCTGGCAACACTGCAGTTTTAAGCGCGTCCAGTCTTCATTGCCCTAACCTCTCTCTCTCTCTCTCTCTCTCTCTCTCTCTCTCTCTCTCTCTCTCTCTCTCTCTCAACGATGTGGTATAAATGCTACTCATTTCTGTGTGGGTGATTCTCTCTCTCTCTCTCTCTCTCTCTCTCTCTCTCTCTCTCTCTCTCTCTCTCTCTCTCAGAGCGATTTAAGTGATATAAAGGCTACTCTCATTTCTGTGTGGGTGCTATTTTTTTTTTCCTCTCACTACAACGTTTGATATTGTAGTTCCGATTTGGCTGATATTCTCTCTCTCTCTCTCTCTCTCTCTCTCTCTCTCTCTCTCTCTCTCTCTCTCTCTCTCTCTCTCAACATTTTTGTCTTAAGCCGAAGGTACTAAGCATTTAATCCAAGCCTGTTGCTTCATTGCTCACTCAACCGTTCCTGGTTGCTTTCGAAGTCTCGGGTTGATGTCTGATGATGTTACAGATTCGGCCGTGTTGCTTGGAGGTGTTTACGCTGCCACACTGTTCGTTTGAATGAGGAAGTGACGTCGTTCACTCAGCCTTATAATGGATCCCGTATGCAGGAGAAGCCAGTAATAATGGTAATAACAACAACAACGACAATAATAATAATAATAAGATTGTCTCTGAATTTATAATGGCTGCCGACAGGTAGCGAGCGACTCGGTGTTCCTATAAATAATAATAATAATAATAATAATAATAATAATAATAATAATAATAATAATAATAATAATAATAATGTGTCTGAACTTACAATGGATCCCGACACCTAGCAAGCGACTCGGTGTTGTCGTACTCAGGACCCAGTGATAATAATAATAATAATAATAATAATAATAATAATAATAATAATAATAATAATAATAATAATAATAAGCTGGACTGAATAGACAAGACGTATTCATAAAACCGACCGCCTTTGGAGAATCGTCTTCTACCGAGGTGTTTGCAAATGTAAGGACGTGTGAGGTCGTTTAAGAGGCAATCTGTAGGTCTACAGAGCTCAACAGGTTTCCAGTTCAAGCGATGCAAAGCGAAATCTAGCGTTCAGGGGGACTGGATTATAGCGGCCACCGCTATAAATTAGCGTGCTTAGCCCTGCAGCTATTCATGAGCGAAAATATGCAAGCGTGTGTGTGTGTGTGTGTGTGTGTGTGTGTGTGTGTGTGAGAGGTAAATGATGAAGAAAGAGAGAGAGAGAGAGAGTTGGTCTATTATATTTATGAAGCATTATTATATTTATGAAGCATTATTCTATTAACCGTGTTGTTAGTGATACACATATAGTTTATATGTTTCCCTGAGAGAGAGAGAGAGAGAGAGAGAGAGAGAGAGAGAGAGAGAGAGAGAGAGAGAGAGAGATGGGCACTTATGTTTATGAAGCATTTAGCTGTAATCAATATCGTTAGTAGTAAGTGTACAGTGCATGTGTTATTTTGTGAGAGGGAGAGAGACAGACAGATAGACAGACAGAGAGTTGATCTGTTAAATTAATATAGCATTTTTCCATTATCCATATCGTTAGGAACAAAAATACAGTTTGTAAGTTTGTCTGTGTGTATATGTGTGTGTGTGAGAGAGAGAGAGAGAGAGAGAGAGAGAGAGAGAGAGAGAGAGAGAGAGAGGAGATTTTTTTACCAGCATAAAAATTCCTGTTTGAAGCCTTTATCCAATTTGACTGGGCTACCTGTAATTACATTTAGCTCTGAAGTCATTACCTGCTACCTTTAGTATTTCTTCGGTCGTAATCATACTAGATGAATGTGTAGAGCATAATAGCATTCAGATAAGTTCGTAAAGTCGGCCTTTTGTAAGGTACATTCACCATCAATTTGGTAGGAGGTATATTGATACTTGAAGCATGGCACGCTCCCCCCCTCTCTCTCTCTCTCTCTCTCTCTCTCTCTCTCTCTCTCTCTCTCTCTCTCTCTCTCTCTCTCCCCTCTTCCTCTTATTCAGCTGTGTTGTCCTTCAGGACTGGGTTGGAAAAGGACACGAGGTATCTCGCACCAATTCTTTTTGTAAACAAAAAAGGGGGATTGAACCATTGTGCTGTCTTTTGGGCTAACAAAAGAGAATGGTAACTTATTTATTTTCCCCAAAGAGCTTTTACAAAGGCGCATTCAAAATAGAATAAATTTAACACCGGTGAATCATTTGTATTATTTATGGTAATTATTCCGTCGAAGAGAATTTACGATTGACATCAGATTAAGCTGTCATTGCTTTTATTCGTATGATGCCTTGAAATTTTCTCTTCGTCATTTGCATAATCCTTTTTCTTTCTCATGGGTCATTTCCTCTTTTAACCAAATTTATTTTTCTCTTCGCATACTGAGTATGTCATTTATATTCAGTAACTGCTTATTTTGTTTTATTGTTATTGTCCTTCAAGTTTTGCATTAGAAATGACATAGGTGAAATGCAGGGAGATGATTTAGCGGACTCAAATTCTACCACGTTTTAAAGGAATTGCTTTCTGTACCTCCTTTCATATTCTTTCTTGCATCTTACTTTCCAGCCTCTCCTAACAATTGATTCATGGTGCAACTACTTTGAGGTTTTCCTCCTGTTGCACCTTTCAAACCTTTTACTTTCAATTTCCGTTTCAGCGCTTAATGATCTCATAGGTCCCAGTGCTTGGACTTCGACCTAAATTCTATATTCAGTTCAATTCATTTCAAAGGAGTTGTTTTGTTAAATTCAAATATAGAGCTTTCACCTCACCATCTATTGCCCCTTCCAAAGTTAAGTATATTTTAGTTTAACCAAACCACTGAGCTGATTAACAACTCTCCTAGAGAGGGCTGGCCCGAAGGACTAGATTTATTTTACGTGGCTAAGAACCAATTGGTTACCTAGCAACAGTACCTACTGCTTATTGTGGAATCCGAACCACATTATAGCGAGAAAAGAATTTCTATCACCAGAAATAAATTCCTCTTATTCTTCATTGGCCGGTCTGAGATTCGAACTCGTGGCCAACAGAGTGGTAGCTGAGAACGGAACTCGCTCTCCCAACGAGGACCTGTTACATTACCCCTTCCAAAAAGTAATTTGATTATGTAAGGTAAATATAAGTATTTGAGTTTTTATTTAATTAAATATTTATATTAGAACGGTTTATAATTTCGCGTGATTTCAGAATTATTTTAAATGTGATATATGTATTAATTTCTTGTGTTTTTTATTTATGTCAAGATATTTAGTTCAGATATTTTGTTTTTACAGAGGATGTAGAAACAGCCTCTTTTGAAAGAAAGACGAAAAGATTGCTTGAATGCCTTTTAGGCAAAGCATTTCGCCCTGGATAATGAAAGTTGGGTAGTTTATTTTCGGTTAGAAACTCTTGAGTTCAATTTTCAAGCAAATATGAGATGCTACGTGTTGTATCTCCTTCAAATGCAGTCTTTTCCTTTCCCTTTGCACTCCTGTGTTCCCATAAATGCAATTGATTTAAAAAAAAAAAAAAGTAAACTTAGAGACAAACGTGAATTACTGAGACAACGAATGACGCACAGAAAGCACGAGGAGAAAAAATACAGAAGCAAAACAAATATCTCTTGTGGACGTTTATGTCCATCAAAGACATGTTTGGAATCGCTGCTTCTGCGTTGGCTCGGGCGCGCATCTCAAAACATTCGTCACAGCTGGAGCCTCAACATCGAGTTGTTCCAACAAGGAAGCTTTGCCTTCGTTTCGTTTGTGTGTGTGTGTGGAGAGGACCAACTCGAAGAATGCGGATTGGGCAGCCCAGGAGTATTACGCGCGTGAAAAAAAGAGAAAACTATCTTTGCCTCCGTCCATAAACCCAGTGCAAAACGAAAGTAAAAGTGAAAAGCGAGAGGAGGTTTCAAACAATGTCAGGAATGTGGGAAGAGAGAGAGAGAGAGAGAGAGAGAGAGAGAGAGAGAGAGAGAGAGCGAGAGAAAAGTATGAAGGTACTGATTACCCATTTCAAGGAATAAATGGCTTTAAAATATATGGTATAAAAAACATGAGGTGCTGATTACCCATTTCAAGAAATATATGATAGTGTAAAATTAGAGCAAATTGGTTTGTGACAGAGAGAGAGAGAGAGAGAGAGAGAGAGAGAGAGAGAGAGAGAAGGTGCACTATAACACACCCTAAAAGTACTTTCATATGCCTGTTAAAAACCATTAATATGCTGACGATGACAAAGGTAGAAATTGATGATTTCATTTTGGTCCCTCTCTCAAAGACAGACAGACAGAGAAATACGAATTTATGTCTGTCACGCCATTCAGATAAGGAAACAAGTTACCTTGGCGTCTATAAGTGTGTTATTTCTCGAGAGAGAAAGAGGAGATAGAATCAAAAGAAAGCTAACGCCCCCAATGGGAAAGGGTTGAACAAGGCCTGTTGGGATGATACGGATCGATCCAGTCATGGCGCAGCAAAATACAATTTAGAAAGCTTTAAATTTTTTTTTTTTTTTAGTATATCTTTTTTCTGTCTTTTTTTATTTTCTGTCGTTTGCGTGTAGGAATTTTAGCTTTTATTACTGGAAAATATGCAGCTTGCGAGTAAACTTTAATTATTATTATTATTATTATTATTATTATTATTATTATTATTATTATTATTATTATTACTATTATTATGAAATTTCTCTCTTTTTTGCATATTTTCTTTTTTCTCTGTCTCCTTCCCTTTTGTTTTACGTGTAAGAGGTTTAGGTTTTTTGACTGGGAATTATGCAGTTTATGAATAGACTATTATTATTATTATTATTATTATTATTATTATTATTATTATTATTATTATTATTATTATTATTTTCTGTCATTCTGCCTCGCTGTTGTTTCACTTGTAAGAGTGTACCTACTATGACTGGAAATTAAGAAGCTTATGAATAAACATTATTATCATTATTATTATTAATAATAATAGTAATATTATTATTAATGTTATCATTGTTGCTGCTGCTACTACTACTACTACTAATATAGTACAAACAGATTTATGGTTTAACTGTGAATATAAACTCATTATTATTATTATTATTATTATTATTATTATTATTATTATTATAACATTAAAACAGATTGGTGTTTTAATTATGAATATTAAATCTTTATTATTATTATTATTATTATTATTATTATTATTATTATTATTATTAGAGAAACCTTTCCCTCCGTGGATAGCATTGGCCTGGCGTTTTACAGCCCTCAGCCAGTTTGAAAAAGGAAAAGCCAACATTCCAGAAGGGAAAACAGAAACAGAGAGAGAGAGAGAGAGAGAGAGAGAGAGAGAGAGAGAGAGAGAGAGGAGGAGCTATGTCGACAACCGGGACCGCATTCTTTCAGTTTTTCTGCCAAGGCCGATGGAACGAGCACCATGGTGCCTTTAACTAGCCCAGTCCCGGAGGAACTGGGAAAAAGATTGTAAATTTTAAAAATGTTGCGGAAAACCAAAGAAGAGAGAATTTCGGAGCTCATGTGTGCTTTTTAAATCATGGGTATATATATATATATATATATATATATATATATATATATATATATATATATATATATATATATATATATATATATATATATATATATATATATATATATATATATATATATATATATATATATATATATATATGTGTGTGTGTGTGTGTGTGTGTGTGTGATTCTGAGAGCCTCTCAATTTTCTAGGCAGATTAAGAAAGGTGTTGCCGACATACTCTTAAGAATTCTGTATTTTATTTAGCGTGAAATTAAAAGATGTGGGCGGCGGACAGGAATTTGATTAAATTTTCCCAAACTTACGTCTGAACCTTCATTAAGATTAGATTAGGGTGCAGCGGTTCCTGCCTCATTAAGATGCAGCTTCTGATATCCTCCGTCATCGTATCTTGATTGCAGGAGTATCCGAGAGAATAGAAAACGTCAGATTGGTTCTCATCTCACCGGATTAAAATATAATCATCATAATGTACTCAAGACTAGTTTGGAGCTATTTGTGACTTTTTTTTCTGTCCAGTTATTATGATATAGATAAGTTCTTGTGTCTTTGGAATGATCTTGAACTTAACTTGTTGTCGATGCACGACTGAGTACCCAAGGCTTACTAACCATGAAATTTGTCCAGTAAGAGTCAATTAAAAAAAAACATAACCCCCCCTCATTTCACGTTTGCTCTTGTGATATAACTGCAATAGCAATTGTCTCTGATCTCCCTGTGTTTTGCAGAGTTATGCAGCCACTTGTTTTTATGGCTATGCTTCCTAACTAAATGTTACCTATGGTAGATCTTCCCCCATCTAATTACCTCATGCTCTTGCCTGTGGAAACTCCAGCGCTCTCTCTCTCTCTCTCTCTCTCTCTCTCTCTCTCTCTCTCTCTCTCTCTCTCTCTCTCTCTCTCTCTGCTGTTGGCCCAGCGTTCGACTCTTCGACCGGCCAATGAAGAATTAGAGGAATTTATTTCTGGTGATAGAGATTCATTTCCCGTCATAATGTGGTTCGGATTCCACAGTAAGCTGTAGGTCCCGTTGCTAGGTAACCAGTTGGTTCTTAGCCACGTAAAATAAATCGAATCCTTCGGGCCAGCCCTAGGAGAGCTGTTAATCAGCTCAGTGGTCTGGTTAAACTAAGATATACTCTCTCTCTCTCTCTCTCTCTCTCTCTCTCTCTCTCTCTCTCTCTCTCTCTCTCTTTATACGCATGCCTCGTGATTAGTTATATTTTCAACGGTTTCATATTTTACCATCTCTTGGAGTTAATGATTTTTTAAAGAGTTTATTCATTCTTCAGATTGTGGTATAACTGAAGTTGATGTCATTACGATCATTTAGACTCTGCTGTTGCGTAGTCTCTCAGTTTCTTAGTTGATTTTCTTTTTTATCTTTTTACATCACCTCTGTGCAGCTTTTTTAGCGTCATATCTTTTGGTCTACTACGTTTTCCTGCTGTCTGGATTCTTCCACGTTTTGGCAGTTTTTTGGATTGCACTCAAAATCAGTCCCACTAAAAAAAATATAGAAGGTATGTCACAATACTACAGAATGGTTTACTTTGATATTGCATTCTGACTGCATCGTTTTCTTTACAAAAAAAAAAAAAAAAAAAAAAAAAAAAAAAAAAAAACACTTGCTAAAACAGTCAGTTTTTTGTACTGAATAATTCACCCAAGAATGGCACTCACTCCTGAATTCTCCTCTTTGTAAAAAAAAAAAAAAAAAAAAAAAAAAAGTAATGTTTGTATTTTGTAACTCTAAACCTCATCCGTGGAGACCCGAAGGAATGTTTATCTGATGTAAGCCAAATTGAATGAGAAGCCATCGGGATTATTAACAGGTATCCCCAAAGGCGCCACAGTAATTAGCGGATTATAATGATCGCCCAGGTATTCGGGTCAATTTGGTAATTGGCAACCTTTGCGAAAGGGAGTTGGCTTAAAAGTATATGTTATTGCTCTGAGGTACATTTTGCTATATTACAACCTTGGCGCCCTTGATCCCCTTAAAAGGGCGCCACTAATAACGAGAATTAATAGGAGAGAAAAAGGGTAAGAAGTGGATTTTCGAGTTTAAGTAAATATTATTTTTTTTTTTCGCCTTGGCAGGTGCTTGAATATCTCGCTGGCTTTATTTTCCGTAGCGCGTTAGTAGTCAGTCGTCGTATCTGATGTAAAATGATTGATTTCACCCGAGTAGTTCGATGTTGTTGTTTTTTCCCCACTGAGAAACATATTTACATTAATTACTTATTGCTATTATAAATGCCTTTTCATTTGTGATATATATATATATATATATATATATATATATATATATATATATATATATATATATATACACATACACATTTATAAAGGCATGTATATACATGTATACACATATATATATATATATATATATATATATATATATATATATATATATATATATATATGTGTGTGTGTGTGTGTGTGTGTGTGTGTATGTGTGTATACATGTATGTATATATGTGCGTGTGTATATAAATGAATGCAACCTCTAACCTAAGATTAGCCCTCGACATTCCCTACATGCACCATACAACGTTACTGGGAACCGTTGGGTCGTTACGTGCCAATTCGCAGTTCATTTCCATTGCTTTTAAATTCTATCAGTCTACAGATCTACGAGGCGAAACCAACGCGCTGAAAAGAGGAATATAATTTTGTTTGTTAAATGACGTACTTACACTAGAGAATTTAATTTATTCAGGTAGGCTACAAAAATCCTAAAGAATGATTTAGATTTTCGTAGTCACTGCAGATCTATTCAGCTTGTGCGTAGCAGCAGGAAAGGAGAATCGTATAAACTCCATTTTGCTAAGCTTAGGGAGTGATAGCATCATCAACGCCCGGGAAGTGATGGCATCGTAAAATAGACAATTGTGAGGTCGTTCGCTCTCGAGGTTTGATGGCAGGAAAGATGGGAGAATCCCCATGAGTAGAGGAAGAGTAAATCCTCAGGGGTAGGGGAAGAGAGAGAGAGAGAGGAGAGATGGGCGATTCCCCATGGTAGGGGAATAGTAAATCCTCAGGGTTGGAGGAAGAGAGAGGTGGGGGATTCCTCTTAAGTAGGGGTTGTGGGCACTATGTCCTCAGTGTTAGGGGAAGAGAGAGAGAGAGAGAGAGAGAGAGACACGGGCGAGTCCTCATGAGTAGAGGATGTGGACAGTAAATCCTCAGGGTTAGGGAAGAGAGAGAGAGAATGGAGTAAAGGCAAGTCTAAGGTTCTTGCTGCCGTAATGTTTTAAATGACCTCCCCTCGATCTGTTAAAGGGCTGTTTTAAAGCTTCGTAACCGCAAGGGGACATTACCATACCTCGAGTGTTTATATACCGCCTCGATATGATTTAGTGTCCCAGTTGTTAGCAGGAGAGAGAGAGAGAGAGAGAGAGGACAACCCGCTCTCTCTTATGACTTTTGTCTGCCGCAACACCTTGTTGAAGAGGTTTTATAGCCCTCGCGATGTGAGTTATATTATGATTTACATTCCTGTTAGAGTGTGTGTGTGTGTGTGTGCGTGTCAGGGGATGGGGTGATGGAGAGGTGTTGAGGAGGGTTTTATCTTCCTCCGCCTCCTCCTCTTATTCCTCCTCCTTTTCCTCCTCCTCCCTCCTCCTCCTCCTCCTCCTCCTCGTCGTCTCCTCTTATTCCTTCCCCTCCTTCTTCTTCTTCTCTTTTTCCTCCTCCTCCTCCTCCTCGTCGTCTCCTCTTATTCCTACCCCTCCTTTTTCTTCTTCTCTTTTTCCTCCTCCTCCTCCTCCTCCTCCTCCTCCTCCTCCTGGCAGCTGCATTTGAGATATTCCGGTAGTTTTTAGAGTAGTCATCTTTCCCCCACTTTTGTTCTTCAGGCTCGACTTAATAAGGCAATAACAAAGTCAACGCGGTCGGAAACTGGGACTTTTATTGTTCTTTTTTACTCCACTTGCTTTTTTATCCTTTTATTTTTGTTATTTTATTTTTTTTATAGTTCGAAACTTGAAAGCGAAATTGATAAGGCTCTTGCTGTTGGAGGGGGGGTTGGGTGTTAGGAGGTAATCTGCAGTTTTTTCTAATATTTTTTATTTTTGTATTGCTTAACTGATTTATTTCTTGTAGTTTTTGCTATTTTATTTCGTACCTCGAAAAACTTGAAAATGAAATTGATAAGGCTCTTGCTGTGGAGAGCCGGGGGGAGGGGAGGGGAGTTAGGAGGTAAACTGCAGGTTTTTTCTCATAGTTTCTTCTTTTTGTGTTGCGTAACTGATTTATTCCTTTTATTTTTTTGCTATTTTCTTTCGTACCTCGAAAAACTTGAAAATGACATTGGCAAGGCTCTTGCTGTAAGGGGGAAACTGCAATTTTATCTCTTTGTGTGTGTGTTTTTTTTTTTTTTTTTTGTCCTGACTAATCCCAAATATGATTTTAAAAAATGAGACTTCCTTAATTTTCTCTATTCCCTTTTGATCGTGCTTCAGGTCCCTTCTGTTTGTTTAATGAAACTATTTTAAAGTCATTAATAATACAGGACAGTCACCATAAATGACCCTGCCCCTACTGTCGGTCACGAAATAACCTGATTTCACCCCTAAATTTTGAGTGGTCCAAATCTGAATATGATTTCAAGCGTACTGACTGTATGAAAACGAAGACATGGTCAGAATGAAATGTTAACTATTGATGCTGCTGATATAGAATCCTTTTGCTCAGCGGGATGTTGAAATTCGATGATATTTATTATTATTATTATTATTATTATTATTATTATTATTATTATTATTATTATTATTATTATTATTATTCAGTAGATGAACCCTATTCACACGGAGCACAAGCCCTCAGGAGCCATTGACTCGAAATTCAAGCTTCCAAAGAATACGGTGTTCATTATTATTATTATTATTATTATTATTATTATTATTATTATTATTATTATTATTATTCAGAAGATGAACCCAATTCATTTGGAACAAGCCCAGAGGAGCCACTGACTAGAAATTCAAGCTTCCAGAGAATATAATGGTGTTCATTTGAAAGAAGTAACAGAAGGTATTAAAAAATGCAGAAAGGTGAAATCAGTTATTACAGTAGTAAAAGAAAAAATAAATTCACAAATATAATAAATAAATAAATAAATAGCTAAATACGTAAATAAACAGGATATAACGTTACCGAATTTCTTCAAAACTTTAATTTTATTGATCTCGATGAACGTTAAACCTTATGAACTCTTAGCACGTGTCGACTTTACCTTCTACATTGCTTCTGAGATCGAGTAATGTCAGACCTGGTTACTTTATCGCCCGAGCATTTTCTCCCTCGTTCGGCCAGATTCAGCAATTAATTTTGACCAGATCCGACCGGAGTTCAAAGTCCAGTGATAATGGCCTAATAGGCAACTGTTCCTGCGAATTAATTGCCATTCCCAGATTGTTTTAAAGATTATTAATTAACAGGCCATTGGCGTCCATAAAGGGGGGTTCTTAACGGCCGATCCGAGCCTGCTTTCGAGCACGATTCCCATTCGTTTTCGCCGAAGAGGAATGGCCGGCGTGATGCCGTAAAGCTGGGAGGGAAGGTTTTATTCCTATAATAAAGTACCTTATTTGAGGTGCGTTCATTAAAGTGAATTTGAGGCGCGTTCATTAAAGTGACGCAGACAGGCGAAATGCCTCATTATTCCGCCCGTTTGCTATTTTGCTTTTCCCGGCCAGCGCGTCTAGGCGAATTATATACGCAATTAAATACGCATTTTAGATACGCCATTATGGACGTCATTCAGACGAGGTACGGTTATTTCCTCTCGTTTATACATACTCACCCACGTCCAGACTGAATTCGGGTAAATGTTCTCTCTCAGAGATGCTGAGTGCAATGATGTTGCAGATTTTCTATCAGCAGCATCGAAAGTAAACATTTCATTTTAACCATGCCTTCGCTTTCAAGAGTCACTGAGCCTAAAATCATAGTTAGATTTTTCTTTTTTTTTTTACCGATAAAATTCAAAGAATTGAACTTACATTATTGCGTTCTAATCTATCAAATCAGTGACCACCACTGGAGGCCGTTTATAGTGGATGATCTGTATCATTACTAAATTTCTTCAAATTTAATTTTTTTTCATCACTTTCAGTTTTCTGTAAAATAAAACTATTGTGCCGGGTTTGTCCGGCCTCACTTTTTTCTGTCCGCCATCAGATCTTAAAAACTACTGAGGCTAGAGGGCTGCAGATTGGTATGTTGATCATCCACCCTCCAATCATCAAACCTACCAAATTTCAGCCCTGTAGCCTAAGTAGTTTTTATTTTTAAGGTTAAAGTTAATCATAATCGTGCTTCTGGCAACGGTATAGGACAGGCCACCAACGGGCCGTTGTTAAAGTTTCATGGGCTGTGGCTCATACAGCATTATACCGAGACCACCGAAAGATAGATCGATTTTCAGTGGCCTTGATTATACTCTGTAACGGCTGTGCAGAAAACTCGATTACGCCGAAGAAACTCGGCGCATTTCTTACTTGTTTTACTTAAGATTTCCACCGAATTTGGCAGGAAGGGACCCCTTGATTCTTAAGCCATTTAACATCATTTTCAAGTCGCCGGGTCATAGTAGTGGCTGAAACCATCAAAATTTAGATACGGATATATATACAAATATAATAATCACAAGCAAAATATTGATATTCATATTAACTCTTTTAATCGATTAGGCCATAGTGAGCAGGGGATCCTTAATAATTCTAATGAAAATTGAAGGTATTCTTCATAGGTATTTGTCTGTTAAACTGCATCGTGCATCAACAGTACTTTATTCAGAGGAATACTTCTGTGACATTTTCAATAAACAGTACGTTATATATTTTTTATTTAATATATGATTTCATACAATTGTGTGAATATATATATATATATATATATATATATATATATATATATATATATATATATATATATATATATATATATATATATATTCACACAATTGTATGAAATCATATATTAAATAAAAATATATACAGTACATTCACACAATTATGTATACACACACACTACAAATGTCGTTTAATATCCAATTTGTGCTACTTGTACAATTCCCGTTCGGTGGTGTTCCAGAAGTAGCGCTAATTGGATATTAAACGACATTTATAGCAATGTCTGTATATAAATCACGGTGATGTGATAAAAATTCATATACGAGTATACTCATGTATATATATATATATATATATATATATATATATATATATATATATATATATATATATATATATATATATATATATATATATATATATATATATATATATATATACATATATATATATATATATATATATATATATATGTATATGTATATACACACATATATATATATATATTATGTAAATATGTATGTATATATACATACACACACATAAATACACGCTACTAATACCTATGTGTGTTACATCAGAAACATTTCCCTCTATCAGTTCCCGCAATTCCTACAATCATTGCAAAGTTAGATCCCCTGAGATAACGTCTTGTCATAATAAAGTAGCTTGCAAAATATTCTGGTCAAGAAACGTCCACTTATCGGCCAGGTAATTATGGAGGGAAAATCTCGAGAAATTCCTCGTATTTATATATAAAGCATATTCATAATACCCTCGACGAGGCAAGACCGAAATGGCGAAAATATGAGTTGCAGATTTCGATGATAGAAATATGATTGGTTCTTAAGCCTCCTTTTTTTTTATTTAAATACTTTCTTCTTTTGCATGAGGATCGCCTCTGATTATATACCGTTATTTCAAAGGGCACCTTCGTCATCGTCTTTAATCGCGCATGATTTGCAAGAGTTCCTTGCAAGAGTCCCTTTTGGAAAAGGGAAAGCGGAGACGCTACTTCTGAAATAGCGATGCAATGCACGTATTGCTATCGATATTCTATTTCTGGGTAAGTTTATCAGTTTTCTGTAAAATAAAACTATTGTGCCGGTTTTGTCTGTCCGTCCGCCCTCAGATCTTAAAAACTACTGAGGCTAGAGGGCTGCAAATTGATGTGTTGGTCATCCGCCCTCCAATCATCAAACATACCAAATTGCAGCCCTCTAGCCTCAGTAGTTTTTTTATTTTATTTAAGGTTAAAGTTAGCCATAATCATACTTCTGACAGCGTTATAGGTGCCAACAACATAAGCCACCACCTTACCGTGGCAGAGTTGCGTGGGCCGCGGCTAAGAGTTCTATGGGCCGTGGCTGAGGCCACCACCGGACAGAAAACTCGATTGCATTCTGCGCATTTTTTACTTGTTTTTCTCTTGTGTATTCTTATTCCAATGTAATAAAATCTATGCATCCTTTCTTGCACCTGACCAGTGGCTTTTTGTTGCAAGCTTTGGCATCTCTTCCACCCACCCACCCCCTTCCCCCACCACGGGGCATAGGGTTAATTAATAACAAGGTAAACAGGTACACGGCAATATTCCCTTTAGGGGTTAGTCCCGTCGGTGCACCTCAAGCAGTGCACTGTAGGCATTACTTAAGGTTCTTTTCAACACATTTCAATCCTTTCACTGTACCTCCGTTCATATTCTCTTTCTTCCATCTTACGTTCCACCCTCTCCTAACAATTGATTCATTGTGCAAACTGCTTTGAGGTTTTCCTCCTGTTACACCTTTCAAACCTTTTTGCTGCCAATTTCCGTTTCAGCACTGAATAACCTCATAGGTCCCAGCGCTTGGCCTTTGGCATGAACTCTAGATTCTATTCTATCCTACACGGCAATACTGTTCATAAACAACTTACACTTCACTATTCAAGCACGAAATACAGCGCATGCGCGTGCATTGGGGCAGCGAAATTGAATGAAACTCTGATAAATGGCTATAATTTTTTGCATTAAAAAAAAAAAAGGTTTCGAATGACTCTCCCCTTGTGAGAGGAGACCCGGGAGAATCATCTATCATCTTTTTGCTGCGGCCGGCGTGATATTATCTCTCCTTTTTGACAGCGAATCTGCTTGCAGTGACCAAGACCCCTTCAGGGAAGGGAAAAGGTGGGGAGGGGAGGGGATAGGGAGGGGGGGGATAGGGGAGGGAAGATACGAATAAATAAAAAGACTAAGACCTGGATGTAATGCTTGAGAGGTCGAAAGAACATGCTGCGATTTATTCACAGTTTTTCATTTTTATTATAAGTATCAAATTTTTCGGTCGCTATATTTTTCAATGTTATTTTTTTAATTTTTTATAAGTATCAAATTTCATCCTTTTCGGCCACAATTTTTTCGGTTTTAATTTTTTTGTCAACATTTTTTCTTTTCAGTTGTACTCTTTTTATAGTTATATTTACTGTATATATATATATATATATATATATATATATATATATATATATATATATATATATATATATATATATATATATATATATATATATATATATATATATATATATATATATATATATATATATATATATATATATATATATATATATATATATATATCAAATATTATCCTATTTAGTCGGTTTTTATAAGTATGAAATTTTTTCAGTAGCGATTTTTTTAGGTTTTTTTTTATTCTTTACAAGTATCAAAACTTATCCTTTTCGGTCACGATTTTTTTTTTTACTTTTTTTTTTTTTTTTTGGGGACAAGTCTCAAGTTTTATTCCTTTCGGAATGAGAAAATCTCGAGACGGCGTGTGGTTCATGATTTCTGCTGCTGCCGCCGATGAGCGACTGCTGAACGAACTATGATAAATGGGATCAAGGGAAAAGGAAATTGGGCTTCCTAACCTGTAAATAAGTGCGTGCGTGGAATCTCGAAGGTGCGTGCATGACGATTTCCCATTTTTTTCCTTTCTCTTTTTTTTTTTTTTTTACATTTGGGGAGAGGGAAGACATTCGGCTTGGCAGTATCTAGGAAAAGTTGAAACCGGAGAGAGGGAATATACTCGGTTTGGCAGTACTAAAGTGAGGTTTGAAATAGAGAGAGAGAGAGAGAGAGAGAGAGAGAGAGAGAGAGAGAGAGAGAGAGAGATCCTTTATTATTTTTTCCAGTTCGGGGAGATGAAATACTTTCTCTTTGGCAGTATCTAGGGAAAGTTTCAAGTAGAAAGAGAGAGAATTCCTTTTTTCTCAGTTCGCGGAGAGGGTATATATTTATATATTCTGCCTGGCAGTATTTACCAAAGGTTTAAATTGAGAGAGAGAGAGAGAGAGAGAGAGAGAGAGAGAGAGAGAGAGAGAGAGAGATTTCTTTTAAAATTACTTAGGGAAGGTTTAAATTGAAATGAAGAGAGAGAGAGAGAGAGAGAGAGAGAGAGATTTTCTTTGAAAGTACTTAGGTAAGATTTTCTTTAAAATGGACTTAGAGAAGATTTAAGTTGAAATGAGAGAGAGAGAGAGAGAGAGAGAGAGAGATTTCCTCTAATATTACTTAGGAAAGGTTTAAATTGAAATGAAGAGAGAGAAAAAGAGAGAGAATTTCCTTTGAAAGTACTTAGGGAAGGTTTAAATTGAAATGGAGAGAGAGAGAGAGAGAGACGTAAAGGAACGATTAGTATGCATGGCGAGTCACCTCACGTTCTTTTGTCAAGGCTCTTGTTGTGGTGGAGAATTCTGACGTCACCCTCATGCACTGAGGCTGCCTCTCCTTGTTCTCTGGAGAATATTTAATGGGGAATGAGAACCCAAATATAAAAAGAATGGACGCAGGCACCCTGACGTTCTCATTGTGCTTGAAACCCTCGGTGCGTTTGCTCGCGATAAAATCAAAGGCGGGAGTGTCGAGATGAAGAGATAATGGAATGGAAATAGCGGTTATTGGTTTTTAGAAACGATTTATTAACTAATTAAGTGTTTATGTAGTGATCAGTAATTATGTTGTTACGCATTAGTGTGTGTATATATATATATATATATACACAAAATGTATGTATCTACAGTATATATATATATATATATATATATATATATATATATATATATATGTGTGTGTGTGTGTGTGTGTGTGTGTGTGTGTGTGTGTGTGTGTGTAGACATTAGTGTATGTAAGTTATTCAAAGATTTGAATCACAATAGACAGTAGGGAAACTGAAGAGGTTTTCAGATGGAATTATGTCCTCAACGTCTTTCGTCCATTTATCATTATTCGTGGTAATTTCTATGTTGCTTTTTGTTAGGCTAACGCATCTAGTCAGCTTTTTCTATCATATTTAGAACTATGGAAGTCACTAGATGCTGAGTATTTGTCCCATTTACTCTGTCTTCAACTTTTCCCCTTTGTTAGAAAATTAACCAGCTATTTCCGAACTCGTATTTTTACAGTACGTTTCATTTGAAGGCTTGAAGCTTCCTTTGCTAAGTTTATATTTAAATGATCTTGAATTACTGTAATTTACTCCTTTACTTTTTTCAATGCCAAAGACTTACGCTTCCTTTGCTAAGTTTATGTTCAAGTGATCAGTAATTACTGTGATTTACTCCTTTACTTTTTCAGCGCCAAGCCTTGTTCAGCTTTTCTTTTATCGTCAAATTATTCATATTGAATCGACTTGATTTATACCTCTTTCGAGGTGGAAATAAAATTGTGTTGCTGTACAAGGAACTTCAGTGTCGAAAACTTATTTAAATATTACACACATCGACAGTACACTAATTTTGTACCTCACTTGACACATTGTTCAAATTTGATGTGATGTGGAGACAGCGCCTTGTCTATATATATATATATATATATATATATATATATATATATATATATATATATATATATATATATATATATATGTATGTGTATATATATGTATATGTAAGTATGTAAGTATATATATGTATGTATATATGTATGTATACTGTATATACAAACTATGTGTAAAATCAGTTAAAAATCCTCATGCAGTACATGAGTGGAATAAGGTGATTCACGGCCAGGATGCAAGTTACTTATCTGGCACCTTTCGAATTTCACCTTATTAGGTTGCAAAAAAAATTAATCGAGAGAGAGAGAGAGAGAGAGAGAGAGAGAGAGAGAGAGAGAGAGATAGTTAACGACCTTAGCCTAGAAGTAAATTTATGGCTAGGTATGGTGACACTGTTCATCATAAATTGGTGTTTTTTTTTTTTTTAGTAGAAAACTTACACCCTCTGGAAAAATTATATTTGTAAATTTTACCTGTATAGATAATCATCTAGGAGATAGTTTGGACTGCCATGACGAACCATGATTTTACCAGCTTGTTACTGCAGGTAAAATAAACAAAAGACAGTAATTTATGTTCCCTTGCAAGTCTCTCTCTCTCTCTCTCTCTCTCTCTCTCTCTCTCTCTCTCTCTCTCTCTCTCTCTCTCTCTCTCAATGGCGAACCAGAGTATGACTCATATGCAGCTTGGCCATGGGCCTAAAGTGAAGGCTGCAACTATAAAGCTTCTACCCTAGATCCTACCACCTGCTTCCTCCCACTTACTCTCCTTCTCCTCACTGCCGCCTCCTCCTCCTCCTCCTCCTCCTCCTCCTCCTCCTCCTCCTCCTCCTCCTCCTCCTCCTCCTCCTCCTCCTCCTCCTTTCGCAGGTAACTCTGCGCAAAAGATCGATTAGTTTTCCTTTGCCTAATCTGTCACAGTAGGAATATCCCTAACGTACGTCTTACACCCTTCTGGCTTTGTCTTGCTAAGCTGAAATAATAATAATAATAATAATAATAATAATTATTATTATTATTATTATTATTATTATTGTTGTTGTTGTTGTTGTTGTTGTTGTTGTTGCCTTCACTTATTCTTGCTAAGCTGAAATTATTGTTATAATAATAATAATAGTAATTATTATTATTATTATTATTATTATTATTATTATTATTAATATTATTGTTGTTGTTGTTGTTGTTGTTGTTATAGTTGTTGTCCTCATCAGTGCTTTCATCATGTACGAGTGTTTTTGTGGTCACTCCAAAAAAAGTATACATAAGATTACTATTTCGTAAACCTGTATCTGTTTTGTGAAAAGCGCTTTCCTTCCACATGAACCGAGATACTTCAGTATTTGTCCTCAAAAATATATTCGAACGTCAAGTGGGTGACTCGTTTAATTTTATTTCCTCTTATAATTCTTTTAATGTCTTTTGTTTAACCAGAGTAGGCAGCGAGTCGAAGAAAGCTATTTAACTCACGTGTCAAGGCTTTGTGACTTTTGTTTTGCTGTAGTCGGACACTGGTTCAAGCCAGGGTACTTTCTCTTTGGCTCTGTGTTTGTGTGTTTTAATTAATTATTCTTTCCTGTTCTGTGTCTCTAATTTATGTGTTTTTAAGTCGTGGAAAGGCTAAGCCTGCTACATTCGAAAACAATGACCAGGAAGTCTTATTTATAAAATACCAGTGGTTCTCAATTAAACAATCTCACTACATGGTGATCACACAAATGCTGTCATTATTATTATTATTTTGGTGCTTGATATTCAGCAAGTATTGTCTTTTCTTCATTATCAATGAGGCTTATTTGCGTTTTTACTTTATTCTGTTCCTAGATAATATGGTGTTAATAACTGTATCGAAGGTCTTTCTATGTGATATTATTTATATATATATATATATATATATATATATATATGTGTGTGTGTGTGTGTGTGTGTGTGTGTGTTTGTGTGTGTGTATGTATAACTGATTCACGAAGATGAAGAATGTGATGAATGTATAAATAAAGGCAAATGCCACGATAGAGAAATAAAACAACG
>NC_089746.1:5159887-5182387 GCF_040412425.1 Macrobrachium rosenbergii | reverse complement strand
AGGTGAGGTTTGCTTGAATATTTCCCGCAAAACTTGAATTTTTGCAGAGATAGGTGCGGTCATTGGTTGGTAATGACCTGGGAGCCGTGCATTCTTTCAGGAGGGAATAGGCAGATGGCTAGGAATTCTTGAATGTAGAATTAAATATAAAATTTAGGCCAAAGGCCAAGCACTGGGACCAGTAAGGTCCTTCGGCGCTGAAACGGAAATTGACAGTAAAAGGTTTGAAAGGTGCAACTGGAGGAAAACCTCGCAGTTGCACTGTGAATCAGTTGTTAGGAGAGGGTGGAAAGTAAGATGCAGGAAAGAGAATATGAAAGGAGGTACAGTAAAAGGAACAAAATGGGTTGCAGCTAGGGGCCAAAGGCACGCTGCAAAGAACCTTAAGTAATACACTATCCCTTTAGGGGGCTAGTAATTCTTGAACTTCAAATAGAGAGGAGGAATGAGTCAAATTGCGCTGATGTTCCTTGAGGATCAATACTACACTAAGAACCATTCCTAAATTATAAAATACTTGTCTTAAAACCTTTAAAGGTACTACGGCATTTTCTGGAATCACTGATTTGTATCGCCTGATAAACTCATTTTCATTCTGGCAGACAGTTGCCAACAGCAGCTGCTGTACTTCTGTTCCACATCAAAGGCGTCGTGTTTATGAATGAGCTTCGGCCCAGGGCGGTATTTACCTGGACTTCCGTGCAGCCTACTGGAAACGCCTCTCTTCTTTCTCGCTCATCCAGACTAGAGAGATCTAAAGAATTATGATTTACATAATGCAAATCTCATTTCAAAATAAACGCTTTCAATTAAGGGTATTTCGGCCCCGCTAAGGGGCACCTGAAGGCAATATCTCAGCTTTAATGTTCTGTCGGTTGGTCTGGCTGGAGAGGTAAGGAGCAGATAGAGATTGCCAGAGAATGATGGATTTGATTGCCGATGACCCTCTCTAAGATTTCTGGTTTTATTCCTCCTGGGCGAGATTTACTGTGTGTGTGTGTGTGTGTGTGTGCGGGAACACAGTACTTTCATATCTGATATCTCTCTCCGTATTCATTGAATGCCTCTCGTGTTATCTGAGTTGCTAGATCATTTTACGTCGAGATTCGTAATCTTCTCTGTTAATTAGTAGCAAAAGACCGACTTCAAATATGAATATCAAAGACGCAACTAATTGATAAGCGAAAGACCCCAATTAGCATCTCAGTTGTTTATTTTTTGTAAGAATCTTTATTAATCTGATGCATATTTCTACATTGGGTTATCTCCATGACGAGATAACGATTGTTCATCGGCGCAGTCAGAGAGCCGAAAGGTTTAGAATCTTCACCCGAATGGGTTAGAAAGGCGAGTATGGGCCATGTTAAACCTCCTGGAATAAGATAAGTGGGGTTAAATATCGCAATTCAGACGAGTTCCAAGAGCGACCATCATTTTTCCCCGGCGGGTCTCATTAAAGGGAGGACCAACCTATGTTCGCTGCCATATGGGAGAAGGGTAAAAACTTGGCCGGCCGGCCGGCCGGCCTGCAAGGCCTCGCTCACTCCTCCTCTTCCTCCTCCTCCTCCTCCTCGTCCTCCTCCTTTTTCTTCTTCTTCTTCTTGACCCTCGACAATATTACACGAACCGTTTTCGCTTTACGTAGAAAACCTTGAAATGCCTTAGAGCCTGGTGGGCAATAGAGTTGCGTTGGGAGGGTTTTGGGAGGTGATGGGGTTGAAAGGAGGAATAGGGTTGGTTCTTCCGCCGTTTCCACCTTCGCGAAACCCCAGCGCCAAAACAACCCCACGCCCCACCCCCATTTGGGACCACCCAGAAATACTGTAGTCTCCTTAACAAAAAATGATAACATATAATTTCCAAAAATAATGATAGAGCTTGTTCAGGTAAAGTCGGACTGACCTTTGTAGAGTAATGAAGCTCGGGATTTCTTTCTTGCGTGTTTGAATATGTTTGTCTGTGTGTGTGTTTGTGTTTGAGAGTGTGTGCGCGCGCGCATGATACACATGGGCGTGTCGTGCATTTCTTTGTTTTTGTTGTCGCGCATTTACGAAATTGAAATAACAAAACGTATGATGTAAACACTCATTATACACACGCGCCTTGATAGACTTCAGCCCATTGTATTAAGTTAAAAACCCACTGTTTATATATACGTATTCACATGTACATTTCGTATCTATAATACAGTATAAGATACAAATCACTCGACTCATACGCAAAGCGCATTCACGTATCTATATGGGACTAATTATGCCCTTATATATGCAAGAACATTATCCCATTATGTTCGCTTTAAGTGAGACATCAAATGTGAAATTTGCGAAAATTAAGCAAAAGATGGGTGGAAATTAATTGAGTTTGCTGCTTGAAGGATTTCAACGGGCATGAAACACCAGGTATGGAAGAAATGTCAATGGGAAGGTCAAAAGAAAGGTGTTAGAGAGAGAGAGAGAGAGAGAGAGAGAGAGAGAGAGAGAGAGAGAGAGAGAGAGAGATATGACGGGCCGTATCCCAATCACAAATAAAACGGTTCTGTGGCATGGGTATTGCGTGATTTTATTGATATCTGAAATAATTCCTAATGTTTTTCATTTATTGTCATTTCTTTTATATGAGTACAGTTTTTCAACATTCTGTTTGTCTGTATCATTAAGTTTATTACTAATTCTTATTTGTTTGTATTAGATATTTCTCTTCTGTCAACTTTGCACATATAGCGATGTAAATCTACATGATATATTTCAATTTAGTCACCCAGTAGAGACCCCTAATACCGAGAAATCAGTTAAGTTTGATTTTTGTTTAGGGGATTTTGGTGTGCGTGCGTAGACTGGATGTCGCCTGCTTATCAAATGTAAGTCGGCGTCTTTTGTGCGAAATGTCACCTTTTCCTGTTTCCTCTACGGAAACAAAATGTTTTGACACATGACGAGGTTGGTCTACTCTGACAGCGTAACGAATGTATTTTGGAAAATAGGGAATTATCTTGATTCGTAATGTCTTGCGCTTTTTCTTGAACAAGGCGAAAATGTACCTGAAGTTCTATAAGCGAAAAAAATAGAGGAAAAGCTCTTTCCATGTTCCAGATAGCAGAAGCCTTCTATTAGAGTTCAGTTTATTTGTAACAAGGACAAAGTCAAACTGTATTTCAATCTTCGGCAAAATCACGAATGGTTTATGCTCTCTCTCTCTCTCTCTCTCTCTCTCTCTCTCTCTCTCTCTCTCATCTTCTGTTACTCCTTCTCCGTTTCCCTTTTCCCCTCTCACTTTCCCCCCTTTGCAGCCAAGTAATTAACGAACTTACCCCCACGAGCAGTTCGCGGGAGGCTTTGCTCTTTCGTTTAAACAACAGGCCTTTTTTTTATTATTTGCGCAGGTAGGGGTCCGGGGAGCGGGAAGGCCTTTTGAGTTAATTAGTTCTTTGTGTGTGGTTCTTCGGTGTAACGTCTAAGCTTCATTCAGGGTTAAAAAATGAGAGGTCCTAATGCGTGTCAAAGTAACGAAACGTTTTTAGTGCTTTAATTGCAAAAGTTGTCACTCTGATGTCCTTGAAGTTTCTTTGACTATTTTTGCTGTTGAGATTTTGAATTTGCTTGCCTTACAAGAGTCCTTGCTTTGCTCTCTCTCTCTCTCTCTCTCTCTCTCTCTCTCTCTCTCTCTCTCTCTCTCTCTCTCTCTCTCTCATAATAATGAAGGTAACTTGTTATTGTCATTTTGCTTAACTTCTAAGAATCCTTGCTCTCTCTCTCTCTCTCTCTCTCTCTCTCTCTCTCTCTCTCTCTCTCTCTAAAATGAAGTATCTTGCTGCAAAATACGTGATTCGTTTAATTACTTTGGAAAGACTGAACGAATTTTTTCCGTATTTTTCACTGGAATAATTTCTCGGTGTCTCAGTAAAGATGTTGGAAAAAAATTTTTAATAAATACTTCCTGTAAGATCTAAAGAGTAATACATTATTTGGGTCTTGATTCCATGTTTACTATATTTTAAGTTAAATAAGTTAAATAAAATTCTCCTGGGATTTGTCTCCAGCTGAGCTAAATGACTCAGAAATGATCTTTTAAATTAGACCTCCAACGAAAGTGTAAACAGTCTTAGAATCCGACCACTGTATGCCTGCTTACACGTTCATTAACCCCGTACGGGGGTAGTGCCGTCAGTGCACCTCGTGCGGTGCACTGTAGGCATTACTTAAGGTTCTTTGCAGCATGCCCACGGCCTCTAGCTGCAACCCCTTTCGTTTCTTTTACTGTAACTCCTTTCATATTCTCTTTCTTCCATCTGATTTTCCTTAACCCTCTCCTAACAATTGATTCGTAGTACAATTGCGAGGGTTTACTCCTGTTACACCTTTCAAACCTTTTACTGTCATTTTCCGTTTCAGCGCTGAATGACCTCATAGATCCCTGTGCTTGGCCTTTGGCCTAAATTCCATATTCAATTCAATACAGGTTCATTAAAATCATCGTTTAAACCTTCACAAAATTCTAACTTTTAACAAGAATAATCAACTGCCTTTGATTTCCAGTAATGGGATTTTAATGACTGTCTAATTAAGGAAAAATGAGACAGAGGATATAAAAAAAAAAAAAAGCAGGCCGTCACTTTCCGGTTCGTGTCGCACCAAGTGATGATATCTTTTGACAAGTCGAGACCATTTCGACAGCGAAACATGTCGGCAGCTGACAGGAAAAGGTGATATTATATGTATACCTTTTGACCCTGCTTATCAGCTTTCAGCAGAGAGAGAGAGAGAGAGAGAGAGAGAGAGAGAGAGAGAGAGAGAGAGAGAGAGAGAGAGAGAGAGAGAGACCATTTAGTATTAGAGTTTGCAGTATGTATTATAAATAAAAAGAGGAATGGAGAGAAAGCAACCCTTTTAATGATATATATATATATATATATATATATATATATATATATATATATATATATATATATATAGAGAGAGAGAGAGAGAGAGAGAGAGAGAGAGAGAGAGAGAGAGAGAGAGAGAGAGAGAGAGAAGGGTGATCTCTGTTGAGTCAGAAGAGCTCGAAGGTCCACGCCAGGCTCCCTACTCCCTTATGCATTTTACCACGCGTCGGGCCATCTTACGTCAAAGGTCCGTGCTGGCAAAAACCAGTAACGTCTATACTAAGATTATATATATATATATATATATATATATATATATATATATATATATATATATAGAGAGAGAGAGAGAGAGAGAGAGAGAGAGAGAGAGAGAGAGAGAGAGAGAGAGAGAGAGAGGCAAGGGTTCTCTAGTCCTCCCAGATATCAGTATCGGAGAGTGTTAGCTCTACTGCTTAATTGAGGCAGTCCGGGTGTAGGCGAACATGCTTTTAATAAATCGTCCCACACCGCTAGTTTCCAGCGGTTGGGGAGCCGCTTGCCCGCACATAAACTGCTGTTCTTCTCATGAGTTAAGGGAGGGGGGACCGCATGTGGCGATCTAATTACGAAGCGGGATTTAGAAATAAAATAAGAAGTAAAGCTCAAAATCGGGTAGATTCGATTTGGTCGCTGTTGAGTTATTTGAGATATATATAAATATATATAAATATAAATATATATATATATATATATATATATATATATATATATATATATAATATATAAATGTATATTATAACAAGCCACTGTATACATATATTGTTATGTTGTAAACATAATTCTCGCACGTCATTCCGAAGTGTTTACTCTTGAAAATGCGAGAGTATTAAGCAGTTATTTAGAACGATAATGATCCACTGAGGTATCATCAGTGTTGAAGCATCAGCCGATTGGGTGACCATTTCTTCGCCTCTCATCAAAATCAGTACCCTCTCTGTCTCTCTCTCTCTCTCTCTTTCTCTCTCTCTCTCTCTCTCTCTCTCTCTCTCTCTCTCACATTTAAAGGTTGCCTCAGTGTAATTACTCTCGCCTTCTACACTTCCCACTTTCCTCTCTCACTCCTTTCTCTCCGTGGCCCCCTTCATCTTCCTCCCCCTTCATCATTTGCAAACTCATGGCCGATTCATTCTTTAGTTTATCACAGCCAGTGATCAGTTGTAATTATGACTGCAAGTTCTAGTTCTGCTGTACCGCATTTTGTTTTTTCGGGTTTGCTTATCAGTTTGTTTGACGACGTGGCTTTTTCTCTCTTCTCTTAAATTCTTTTTCGTTCCTGATTCTTTGTTTATTGTTGGTTGATATTCCTTATCATACTTTATTATATCCATTTTATTTATCGGTACTCCTGATCTTTATGAGACTTTGTTTTACTACTTGTGTTTTTTTTTAAATTGTTTTTCCATCTTTTTTTAATGTTCCTCCCATTTATTTTATCTTTCCCATTTATTTTATCTTTCTCTTTGGTTTTTCATGTTTGGTTATGTCTGTTGTTCGATGCAATTTTCCCTTTGTATTTTCACTTTTAAATCTATTTTTGTGGTTTGGTTTGTTGTTTTGGTTTCTGTTTTTGTCTTTAAGTATGATTATTTGATCTCGCTTATTCATTTTGGTATCTCTTTTGTTTTTCACCTGTGTTCTATCATTTACTTTTTAGCATCTCTGTTATTTCTCTGATTTTGTGGCAGACTTGTCTAGTCTGTTGCTGGGATACATATTATTATTATTATTATTATTATTATTATTATTATTATTATTATTATTATTCAGAGGATGGACTCTATTCATATGGAACAAGTCCACATGGGCCATTGACTTGAAGGTCAAGCTTCCAAAGAATATAGTGTTCATGTAATAGAAGTAACAGAAGGTAATAGGAAATATAGAAAGAAGAGATCAGTTATCAGAAAAGAACAAATAGATTAAAAATTAATAAATAAATAGATGAAAATAAAAGTAAAATATAAAATACAAGGAGAACTGCATAATAAAGAAGAGGGATAGCAAGAGAGAGAGAGAGAGAGAGAGAGATAAAAATAAGAAGGCAAACGTAGACAGTGGGTTCAATCCCACACAAGGCCATTAACGTTTTTAGGATTACCAGCCAACCAACCGAGCGCGCCCGAGCGTCACCATTTCCCGTCTCCTCCATTTGCACGTTTATATTTAAGTAGTAAAGCCTCCATGTTTGCTCTGACGTGATTATATTTGACGCAACAGAAATCCGGTTGTTTTGACAGTATCAGCGTCCGGTCGGAGGTCTTGAGCGTCAGTCTTCATGAGGGATCGCATCCGAAATCGGAGATTCATATCTGATGGGAGTCCTGAGATTTATTTATGAGTCTGGGAGCCCGTGAGGTTCATCAACTCCTCCCCGGAGTTTGTGTAGAATTTAGGCCGAAGGCCAAGCACAGGGACCTATGAGGTTATTCAGCGCTAAAACGGACATTGACAGTAAAAAGTTTTGAAAGGTGTAACAGGAGGAAAACCTCAAAGCAGTTGCACTATGAATCAATTGGTAGGAGAGGGGGAAATTAAGATGGAAGAAAGAGAATATGAACGGGTACAGTAAAAGGAATGAAAGGGGTTGCAGCTACGGGCCTAAGGAAGGGACGCTGCAAAGAACCTTAAGTAATGCCTACAGTGCACTGTATGAGGTGCACTGACGGCGCTACCCTCCTACGGGGCCGGAGTTTGTGGGTTTTCAGATTTTGGGGGGAGGGAGCTTGAATGGAAGGCATCGGTCGGAGGTTTGTGTTTCCGAATCCAAAAGGTTTGCGAGGTTCAGTTGAGCGTTTAGTAGGGTTTCGTGTGTTTTCAGTCTCAAAAGCGAACCTGCTAGGTTCCAGATTTTGTTGGGAACTGTGAGTTTTCTAATTAAAAGAATTTGAGGTTCTGTCATTGGTTGTACAGATTTAGACCAGCACTAGTGAGGTCCTAGTCAGTGTTGTCATTTTTGCACATTCAGGTTGAATGAACTTGTGTTGATAATCCGGTATTATCGTTTTTAATTTTAATTAAGAGATATTACCTGTACAAAAATGGGGGATTCCTATTTTATTTCTTGCATTTTTAAGGCAAGGTGTTTACATGTACAAAATGTTGCTTGTATGTGTGTGTGTGGCAAATTAACATTGATATTTTATTAGTTTCCTGAAACTCCTTGGCCAGCAACGACCTGAAAATATGCTTCCTGTTAGAGGTCTCCTCGATACTTTATAATTTTGTGATTTCTTATTTAGAGATTTTGCTTTCCATTGTAAGGGAATGTTTATTCCGTTTTGTGCATTACACTCAGATTAACGTGCATTCCCTTTAATCGCTCTGACAGAGCCAATTTGGAACCACAGACGAGGAATGAAATAGCTGGCATACTACCTCAGGTGGAATAGGTCAAGTCCACTTGAAGAGGAAGCTCTAGATAAATGTTTGTATTCAGTTAATTAAGTGTCGACTGTTTTTTAGATTTCTGTCAAATATTTGTCAATATCGCGTTTCAGAAAACAATTCGCGTTCATATATTAAGTCAGTCTATCTACCAGCAAAATAATTTTTCTGTTCATTTGAGTAGAATTTCTGTGACCCAAGGCCTCTGGTTAATTCATCTAAGATTAAAGTAATTTTAGTTTTGAAATTCATTTAAACAGAAATTCTGTGGCCCAAGGCTTCTGATTAACTGTTCATGGCCAAAACAATTGATGTATGATGTGATAAAGAACCAATTATCGATGTCCTTGTAGGAAATGTGACACGTCCGACAATTTTCTCTAAAATGTTACGACTTTCTTCTTGTCAACCAAATCTATTTTCTGTAAGTACTATCCGTTTAATGTTCTTGGAGAAAATTCCTCATTGGTATTTTTAGATTTTTAAATATACTGTGGTTGAGTTTTTCGAAGCATTCATCCTCTTTCCACTCAAATATAACCCGGCCACATCCGAATTCAATCAGCTATGATAAGTGGATTTTGGCGTCAGGGCTAAATGGGATTAGATTTCAATGGATGGGGAACTTGAACTCAAGTAAGTCACTGGAACACGACAATAACAAATTTACCCTCATAAGGGGGGGGGTTAGTGCCGTCAGTGCACCTCACGAGGTGCACTGTAGGCATTACTTAAGGTTCTTTGCAGGGTGCCTTCGTCCCCTAGCTGCAGCCCTTTTCATTCCTTTTACTGTACCTCCTTTCATATTGTCTTTCTTCCATATTTACTTTCCAGCCTCTCCGAACAATTGATTCATAGTGCAACTGCGAGGTTTTTCCTGTTACACCTTTCAGACCCTTTATCTGTCAATTTTCGTTACAGCGCTGAATGACCTCATAGATCCCAGTGCTTGGCCTTTGGCCTAAATTCTATATTCAGTTCAATTCATTTTAGTTCAGTAATGACGAGTTTATGACTTCGAATCATGAGAAAATTGTAACCCCTGAATGGTGTCAGTTTCACTGGTTTTGGTCAGAGAATCAGCGGGAAATATATGAAAAGGAAATTTTAAGCAGTGTGTGGGTTCGTGGATAGCTTACAAACTTCAGTGTAACCATTTTATAGGAATCTCTCTCTCTCTCTCTCTCTCTCTCTCTCTCTCTCTCTCTCTCTCTCTCTCTCTCAGTACATGGGTTGGAGGACAGTTCACAAACTTGTGTATCCATTTCATGGTTCTCTCTCTCTCTCTCTCTCTCTCTCTCTCTCAGTAATTCACCGTGGTTCTCTCTCTCTCTCTCTCTCTCTCTCTCTCTCTCTCTCTCTCTCTCTCTCTCTCACTGAGGGACCTGGGGCAACCTGAACGAACTCTCTCTCTCAGTAATTCACCACCTGCCACGGGAGCACTTTCTTCTGGTCTTGCAGATAATTCACTCTAGATTTATATCTCATGTAATACATCAGAAATATTCCCTTGCATAGAGCTGAATGCTCTGCAGTTATAGTTTTCTGTAAAAGAAAACTATTGTGCCGGCTTTGTCTGTCCGTCAGCACTTTTTGCTGTCTGCACTTTTTTCTGTCCGCCCTCAAATCTTAAAAACTACTGAGGCTAGAAGGCTGCAAATTGGTATGTTGATCATCCACCCTTCAATCACGTACCAAATTGCAGCCCTCTAGCTTCGGTAGTTTTGATTTTATCTAAGGTTAGAATTAGCCGTAATCGTGCTTCTTGCAACGATATAGGATGGGCCACCACCGGGCCATTGTTAAAGTTTCATAGGCCGCGGCTCATACAGCATTATACCGAAAACACAGAAAGATAGATCTATTTTCGGTGACCTTGATTATACGTTGTAGCGGCTGTACAGAAAACTCGATTGAGCCGAAGAAACTTTGGCGCATTATTTACGTTTTTTTTTTGTTATCATTACTACGTTGATCTCTTGTTCAAGACATCTTTTTCCAGCCCTCCAAATGGTAGAAGAAACAGCAACAGCTTCATCATCCATTAGGTTTATGTAGACTAGGCAAATGCTGCTTAGTTCATGCTCCCTGCCGTGACGCTCAGCAAACTTAATTCATGCTGAGGTAATTCTGTTTGTGGGCGTTAGTGTGTTTGTTTCCGTGTTAGAGAGGTGATGGCGGATGCGATTTGATTAAAACATTTTCATCATTCTGGGATCTTTGATATTTTTC
Source organism: Macrobrachium rosenbergii (assembly GCF_040412425.1). Lineage (NCBI taxonomy): Eukaryota > Metazoa > Arthropoda > Malacostraca > Decapoda > Palaemonidae > Macrobrachium > Macrobrachium rosenbergii. Next base: position 5,171,868 of record NC_089746.1, on the reverse strand, counting down.
CAAAATATTGAAGTTGTGAATGATTTTTAGAGGGACTTTTTTTCAAGGTAAAGGAAAAGTTTCATCAGTCCAAAGGAAAAGGATAAGGGTGTAAGTGCTTTCCAGGTACATCCAGTTGTTATATCTTATATTATAACAATTTCATAAACGCTGAAGGCCGACTTACATTCCATGCAGCACGCAAGAACTTCGAGGCAGAAACGAAAAAAAAAAAAAATGCAACGAAGATATTCAAGCAAATTACCAGGTTCCTTAAGAACATTTTCATCGATTAAAACTTACAGTCAACCATTTTGCGTTGTGTAATTAAGGAACATAAGTAGTCACGCAAGATTTTTGGGTTTCGACTTTGATGAAGGAAGTGCTAGCTTAAAAAGCAGTTATCTGATACTAACGTGATATTCTGGTTTTAATTTTTATCTGAGAGAGAGAGAGAGAGAGAGAGAGAGAGAGAGAGAGAGAGAGAGAGAGAGAGAGAGAGAGAGAGACTTGACTGTGGCATACCAGACCACATTCCAGTGTACCAGTTTCATACCTAGGTAATCCTCGACTGATGCACACACACTCCGGTTGGCACTTGGAAATTTACCTGCCTGAACAGTTCAGTGGCGCTTTCTCATAATCGTTCAGGTGTTCAAATTCAGTATTTCGAATATTCATATCTCTGTCTGATGATTTATCACTTTTGTTTTAATTTTTAGGAGAATATGTACCAATGTGCAGTAAATGTGACACGCTGTCGGATTTCTCAGTTCTGGAGGTCTTTTATTTCTCACACCTAAGGACTGTGGAACAGTCTCCCTGAGGATGTTGTGCAATTAGAACCTCAGAAGTTCAATTGAAGATACAATGCATTATTTCCCTAAAACAATTCATCTTGCATTTTAACAGTTTATTAGTATTTTTATCGCTTTGTTTATTAATTTATCTTTTTCCTTTTCTAATAAGTGATATCTTCTTTCTGCATTTCCTGTTGTCTTCTGTAACTTCTTTCAAAAGAGCACCATATTCTTTGGAAGCTTGAATTTCAAGTCAATGGTCCTTGTAGAGGTGTTCCATATGAATAGGGGGTCTATCCACTGAATAATGATAATAATAATTAAGGTGTATTATCCAGTAGGAAACCCTTCTCAGTTTCTGGCGCCATCTATTGGTTACCAACTAAATCGTCTAGTTAAATCCTTGTAAAATTTACTTCCTTTAAATTTGCAGTGAAAACCAGAATCAGTCGTGGTTGACTGAATCACAATGCAGTTTCTCTCTCTCTCTCTCTCTCTCTCTCTCTCTCTCTCTCTCTGTTTGTGTGTGTGATAATGTACAATAAATATGCATAGAATGTGAGGTGGTAGAGGAAATTGAGATAAATGATTTAGCTAACATAAGCAGTCTCTCTCTCTCTCTCTCTCTCTCTCTCTCTCTCTCTCTCTCTCTCTCAGCGTGTATGATAATGTACAGCATATTTGCATATATTGTGAAGTGACAGAGACAATTGAGATAATCAGAGAACTCTAAAAACCGCAGATATATCACAAACATCGATCGAAAAAGGGAAACACTTAACATCAAAATGTTTTTACCTCCATATCTAGATTTTGGCGTTCTAGATTTTGCGTGAATTACAAAACTAAGTACATCACCGCCCATGGTAATAATAATAATAATAATAATAATAATAATAATAATAATAATAATAATAATAAATGTGGCATTTGTCATGTACCTACCATCCCAGTGGTTTCATAGAAGAAAGAAATAGAATTTGTCATGCACCTACCATCCCAGTAGTTTCATAGAAGAAAGAAATCAACTAAAATTCCACAAATGAATATTACTTCACAAACGTAGCTCGGGGAAAAACTTAAACATTAAAAAACAATCAGAAAGTGTTGGTCAATGATTAGCAAGTGGTGTCTGGCTTTTATGTAAATTTCCAGCCTTTGCATAATCTCTTATAAGTTGATTTATCACTCGCGTCTGTGGCAGAGGCAGCAGCTATTGTTGTCACTATTTTCTTTATTTTTTCCCCCATGTTTTATCGTCCCTTCGCTAATTCCAGTGCGAATGGTAAATAGATGTTTTCGTAAATAGATTTTCTTCGTAGACGCTCTAAAAGTGATGCAGGATGTCACTGGACTTTTGGCTGATACTTTTGTCGCCTAGATTTCGTGCTATCTTTTATCAGCATATTTCTCTCTCTCTCTCTCTCTCTCTCTCTCTCTCTCTCTCTCTCTCTCTCTCTCTCTCTCTCTCTCTCTCTCTGTGTACATTACTTAAAGGATTTAATTAATTTTTCCGTTATTGAAGACACTTGTCCGCTTTTTTCAAAGGACAGCATTATTTCCTCATTTATAATAATTTGTTTGCATGAACAAAATAAAGCAATTATTCGTTACTAAAATTTAAGTTTTTCATCAGTTCAAGCCGTTTTAGTATTTAATATTTCCACTACTATTTTATGAGATTTTACGCACACACACACACACACACAACCACACACACACTATGCAAGTTACCTTCCTTGTGACAATGGAATGCATGAAAAGAAGTCTTGGACATCGTTCTTACCCGGTATTATTGATCTTGTCTTGATGTTATTCTCACAAAACATTCAAGGCGCGTTTATTCCGTCGTATCGCCAGGGCTTGTCTGTTTATTTGATCTTTTCGAAATGACTTCATCGCATGAATGATTGAAAGCCATCCCAAGTATTTAAAGATCGCGGAAGGAAAGAAGTCATCGTTCTTTGGTGCAATGCTCATGGTATTAATCTCATCGGAAAATATATTAAAGATCACTCGCATTGTTTTAATCTTATGAGAAAATGTATAAAATATCACGCTCATATTTTTAAGCGTTTTAGAAAACTTATGAAAGTTAACAAATAAAAATATAAGAATGAATGAATGATTTTAAGTTATCAGGCGTCGTGACTGCTATGGTCATTGACGCCGATGTTAATTAAAGGACTACATAGTGTAGTATATTTATAATATAATTAAAACTTGTAGGAAATTAAATTATATCTTATGTAAAACTCCAGCTTCTAAAATATATTTAAAAATGCAACTAGCATCATGCATCACATCCTCTCCAAGGATCTTGGCAAGGATGTACCCGCCATCCCCACCCCGAGCTTCAGAGAGGTATCGAACTCTTAAATACCCAAGACTGGGGCATTCGACCAACAAATGCTTTTACAGTCAAGGGGACTAAGCAGTCCTCACAGTATGGGCAAGACCTGCCCGTCATTAAAAACTCATGCGTTACACGAGTATGGCCAATGCGAAGACAACAGAGGGCAGTTTCCCATCTTCGGGGCATAAAGCTATACCTCCAAGGAGATATGACACTTTTGACCGCTCTCATATTATTCTGGTCTACAGAGTCCCAACGCTGTTGCCAAATGTCACCAAGAGACCGCCTGATATTCGGCCAGAAATCACTGTGTAATATTGGATATCTCCTTGGAAGTAGTTCTGCTGCAGCTGTTTTTGGCAATACATCAGCCTCTTCATTTCCAGGCACACCAACATGTGCTGGAACCCAGCAAAATTCCGCTCTGATACCTCTGCGCTCAATGATGACAAGCCACTTTGGAATCTTTTAAAACTAAAAAATCGTGGAAAATATACTGTGGTGATTTCAACGCTGTCTAAAGTACGCATCTGTAATACTTTAATCAGACCTTTTATTAACAAATCAAAGACACTTCTTAAAGGCAACAGACAAAGTAAAAGAGAATCCCGGAATTAATACTGTACTGATTTCAACGCTGGCTAAAGTAGGCATCTTTTATACTTAGTGCAAACATGTAGTAGATAACCTAAGCCACTTACCATTGTAAGTTACCTTGGAATCAAGTAGAGAAACAAGATTACGCAGGGAGAGAGGAAGACGAGGAAGTATTCGAATCAACTGAGGAAGTTATCGTGGAGGAATGTCATCCCTTATCTTGTCTGAGCCCCTACGCTGTCAGGGCTGTTATTTCCGCTGCCCCTACACACACCGTAAACTTCGAGTGACGGTGACATGAGAGTAAGTCGGTATCTTTTTATTACTGGCTGTGCCTTGGTTATCCTGTACTTTGGATGGGATAACTAATGACGGGAGATAACGTGACGTGTTACTTTGTACTGTGTCCGTTCAATTTTCTCGTGTTTTTTTCCGTTTAGTTGTTGGTGGTAGTAACTCTTTCAGGTGTTATGTTCTTAAACTTTGTTCTTAATTCTGTTTTTGGGTGTGTGTGTGTGTTTTTGGGGACGAAAAATATATTAAGGTCTAACTCAAAATTTTAATAATATTTCCTTGTTTTTATAATAATTTTATGGAACATGAAAAGGTGGAAAAGAGAAACCTCCAAGTATTCATGAAGCAATTTTCAGTTTTCTTTCCTCCGGACTTTACACGAAATTTATGTTTATCCCTGTATGAGGTACTCAGACAAGATAGCCACTCTCTTCAGGCTTGTGTCGCTTTATGGACGCTTCTATTGCTGTCAGTTAAGAACATTAGTATCTTGTGGTGCTCACTGTATGAATAAACATTTACGCAATTAAGCCAGAAATAAGTAAAAGACCCTATGAAATCATGTGGTCAGTTTTCAAAGGATCTTTGAGTGAGTACTACCGCAGCATGTCTGAGAAACTGAGGGAAAAGATTGCACAAGAGGCTGTTGGATTGGGTGTCAAGTTGAGGCGAGTGCCCTTGTCGCTTCTCCTCCTATTCTCACTGCCCCTCCTCCTCCTCCTCCTCCTCCTCAGTTGAGCTACGTGCCCATGGCTACCTTCATATTCCAGCAGCGAAGTGCAAAAGCAACATTCTTTTTGTATGTGCCACCGCGTCGCATAACGTCCATCCAAGCTTCCAGAGGAAAAAGAAGATCTCACAAACTACTTTTAGACACGGGGAACATTGCTATCTGTTGACTGAATCATGGTTCATAATGAGAGGCACGCTTAATGTGACCATACAGTTTAAAGAATCGACACGTCAGGATTCAGAGAAAGGAAGAAGAAGATTGCATATTCATGATTTGTTGTAAGCAACACCGTCACTAACAATGATGGATGGAACAAAAAAACAGTGTGAAGTCTCCAGTTGTGGCGGAGAATTATGGTTTGTACGATAATAAAACTGTTTACTTAGGAATAAGTAGCTGAATCATGTGTCTGTGTTCATTTCCGTAATCTGTGATGGCCCGCCTTCAATTTCCTATGTAAAGACGTCAAAAAGAATTAACAGGAATATTCCATAACTCAGTACTTTTATTCACAGTATTGTAAAATATGAGAAGACTTGGTAAAATGGTATGTTGCAGCAGTAATCTCTAAAAATCTCACAGAATATCTCGTCATGTTTCTCTTGTCGAGGACGAGAGGCCCCATGGAGTGTCATCGCCGCAATGTCACAACGCTGGGGTACCTCCAGGAGTGGCTGAGGTGAACAGGGCAAGGATGTTCATGGAAACTCGAAAATGTCCGTAGGACTCCTACAGGATCTCTCTTCTAGGAATTGGAAAGGATACTCGTGGAGGACCTGGGAGGCAGAACTTGAGGAGGGGAACCTAAAACTGAAGAAAGAAAATTATGGGCAGGACTTTTAAGGAGAGTAGACTCGAATTCGATGCGGCGGAGAGAAAATGAGAGATGTAATCGTTCTTTTATAAGGTTGGTGAAAAATGAGAGAGTGCCCGAAGGACACCTGGCGGAGCGTACATACGCACATACGTAGGCGCCCACGAAATACCGTCACATACGCTCTTGAATTACTTACGTACAGGACGTAAAAACACTGTTTTACCGAAGAATACAAGCTAAAAAGCTCAGTGAAAACTCTCTTTGAATAAATCGAACATGATGATCCATAAAATCCTTCTCTTTCCACGAGTACCGGCTTTAGCTGAAGTAATGGGGATCCATAAAAGTTCGAGTTTCAGAAAAGTGGCCGCAAAGAATGCGGGAAGTTTGAATGGCTTTTGCCGTGACGGCTGACTGGGGGGACTTGCAGGCTAGTTGGGTTAGTTGAGGTTGCAAGAGTGATAAAAATAGTTTGGAGGTATTCTAGGCACTGGAAGGTCAGACGGGGGTGCAGGTGGAAGGAGGAAAATAGGATGGGTCATAGGGGGGGTGTGTGTCCGAGAGAGGGTAGGGGGTTGGGGAATCGCAAGGGGGGGAGGGAGAGCTCGTGCTGTCGAGAGATAAGTAGTTGCCATAGTCGGCCGTCAGAAGGTGAGCAACTCCCTGTTACTGAGTCATGTGTGTGTTTGTGTGAGCAAGTGTGTGTGTGTGTGTGTGTGTGCGCGCGTGTGTGTTTGTCTGTTTGTTTGGTGGTTTTGCTCCTGTCTCTGTCTGAAGCCCGTCTACCCAAATCAGTCATCCCGCACTTGAATGTGCAACTTTCCTCAGATCGAGACAAAATTTATGCCTCTGTTGATTCCCTCGTAGGTGTCACGGACGTCCTCTTAGAATTTTCGTCTTCATTTTTTGCACTTTTCTTAGGAGTTTCGTGAGCATTTTTTATGATGGCTGTCTTTGTAATGAGCCATCTTTCGTTATGCAGACTTAGCACAAAGCAGGAACTGGCTATATTTAGTTTGAGTTACACGTTTATAGCCAAGTTTTAGGACAACGGAAATATTGCAATTTAAACGCTAAGACTTTCTGTAACCGCTGCTTCGCATTTAGAATATGGAAGAGTATCTAATATTCGGATAATTGATAATTTCATTCGTTTCTCTCTCTCTCTCTCTCTCTCTCTCTCTCTCTCTCTCTCTCTCTCTCTCTCTCTCTCTCTCTCTCTAATTTGGTAATGTAGGTGACTGTTATGTATTTTTCATGAGCTATTTACCTTAAGGGACTTGCTCCAAAGAAAAGAACAACACAGCGTTTGCCGTTACACTCATACTTATCGTGGATGAATCTCTTGATACAGTAAAACATCCACAAACTTTAGCCGCCCCATAAACTAACATTGATCCCCCATACACAAACTGCACCGTTCTCGCGCTGTCTAGATATTTAGGTTCTTCTGTTCCTTTACCTCTTTCGTCCATCATTTCAATCAGGTCGTCCTCTCCTCCTTCCCTCTAAAACTTTTGAATTATACATACACTCTTTTGACCAACCTACTATCAGCCATTCTTTCTACATGGCCAAATCACGTCAATATACTCGGATCAACCCTTTCACCTACGCACTCCTGTTCACCGCTTCTGCTAATCGCCACATTGCTCACTCTGTCTATACTTCTTAACATAAAACTTCAATTCTGTAGAGGGGAGACGGTTAAAAAATCACTCCATACATTCTAACTATAAACCCTTTTCCCTTCAGAGGGAGTACATTTTAACTATACATCTTTTTTCCCTTAAGAGGGTGGGTGACTCAGGAGTGTAATAGCCTTCTGATCCTCATTAACTCTTTTTGGATGAGGTTGCTAGCCCTATGCCTTACCCCACCATGGATGAGACCCTTAAATATTTGTTTATTTGCGTATGATAATCTAGCTGTTTACCACTGGAACTTGACCAGCCTAAAAATAAGACCAGTAGAAATCCGACGACTGTGAGTAATCTTGACCTCTAGTGATATGCTAGCAGATTTTTACTGGCGTGCATTGTGTGAAAATAAAACCACTTCCTTGTGCAATGAAGAAAATCAGAAAATCCTGTGATCAATTTCATCTCAATGAAACGACCTCGACCACTTCCATTCTCCGAGGCTTTGTGAAGGTGAACTTAAAAACTTGCAGTTGCAACAACCAATTATAACGCTTAGATTTTTTCTGTTTTTATTTTTTGTGTCGTAGTGAAGAGGCCAATTTTTTCAATCTTGTTTTTGTTAAAGTGAAGAGACCTAAAAGGATGTAGCTGGCAACATTAAGTTCGTCCGCTAAGGAAACTGGTATAAAAATAAAAAAAAAATAAAACATAACTAATTTCACACATTCAGGAAACAATGAGGAAGGGAGAATGTTCCATGTGGTAGATGTGGTGGGATTTCTTTCATTCTTTCACGTGTTCATCCGTTTACAATTTGTGTTAAGGATTAGACGCAATATCAAAATATAATTCATTGTATTTAGTGATTCGTCTTGGTGACAAGCGATTACGAAACTCTATAATCTGCCTTATAAATGTCTCCTCTATCGTAGGAGTTTCATACAAACATCCTTAGTTTGCATTTCAGTATGGACTCTATCGTACGTCTCTCTCACTCTGATCAGATACATACCGTATCCCATAGCTTCAAGAACGTGTGCGCGCCCTCTTAAGCATGCCACACCAATCGCCGTGGAAAGAAAAAGGAAGCGAGAAGGAACGTGCTAATGGAAAAACGGGCTTGACTGATTTATGCCACGTTTTTGTGCGGGATGAAATCCTGGTGTGAAACACGAAAAGGGTGTTTCAATAATCGCCCTTAAGATGAGCTGGGGCGATAATGATGCGCACAAGGAGAGAAAAGACCTCGGTATTGACGCGGCTCCTATGGAAGCAATACAAAAGTTAGGTCCGTAATTTATGAGAGGGTCAGTTCTGTCTGTTATCGGGCTCTCTGTCATGTAAGGAACTGCCTTGCGCTGCGTACAGGCAGACAGTTCGAACAGTTCAGAGATTCCTGATCTGGAATGAATGAGTGGTAAGATTTCGAGTGGGTTTTTTTTTCAGAAACATTTTATTTGAATTAAAGGCGGAAATTTTAATCCAAATCATATACATTTTGGAGTATGATTATAAAGTCATGATCTTCTAACCCCCCATGTGTGAGGACACTTACGTACCAGTTATCTCTCTCTCTCTCTCTCTCTCTCTCTCTCTCTCTCTCTCTCTCTCTCTCTCTCTCTCTCTCAATTGTCTGAGGTAGTATCCCATTAATTTTGTGCTCAGCAGTGCGAAAAATTGCTGTAGAAATCACACATTCCTGACGGTTAAATTAATATTTTAATTCTGTAAGTATTATGAAAACTTCGAATTTTTTTCAGTCTTTCATCGTAAGAGGATCAACTCTTCTGTAAGTCTGTCTAGAAGGGGACTGAATCGGAATTATTAAGTCTATTCGATTCATGTAATCGAGATGCTTTGGAATTGAAGTGACGTGTCCTCAGTAAAAATAAGTACAACCTTTTTTTTTTTGAAGATAAATCAGCGTGAAGTCAGTTTAACCACTGCAAGAACAGAAAATGGGAGAGGAATTTAGATACGAAGCATTTAATAGACCACAACTCATAGACGTCGATAAATTGGCTTATGAATAATTGCATTAGCGCCAGTTAGTTATTCTATGCAAAATTATGTTTTCAGCGAATAAAAGACGCTTTTTTTTTTAAAAATAACCGTCATTACCACTGTCCTTACTCAATATCGTTTAGAAAACTGTTGTGTCGGCTTTGTCTGTCCGTCCGCACTTTTTCTGTCCGCACTCAGATCTTAAAAACTACTGAGGCTAGAGGGCTGCAAATTGGCATGTTGATCATCCACCCTCCAGTCATCAAACATACCAAATTGCAGCCCTCTAATTTTTATTTAAGGTTAAAGTTAGTCACAATCGTGGGTCTGACAACGATATAGGACAGGCCACCACCAGGCCGTGGTTAAAGTTTCATAGTCCGCGGCTCATACAGCATTATACCGAGACCACCGACAGATAGATCTATTTTCGGTGGCCTTGATTATACGCTGTACAGAAAACTCGATTGTGCCTAGGAAACTTCGGCGCATTTTTTACTTATTTAGGGATAATAATCCTATTTCTGTCAGAATTAACTTTTACCCGGCTTGAGAATCTACCTCTTGAACTGGAACCATTTTTCCACGCATTTAACTTGTATCTACAACGCTCGGGCTTCTTTTATTCTCGCCGAAGTCCTTCGTGTATAACATTCACAAAATACAAGTTTGGTATATCTTGGATTTAATACCCTGGTCCGCCCTTAGGTGAGCCTTCTTACGGATAATTACCGATGATGCGTTGAATCTCTGTTTGTATAATTTTTATTAGTTTATCAATTCATATATATATATATATATATATATATATATAATATATATATATATATATATATATATATATATATATATTTATATAATGTCTGTGTGTCTGTCTGTAACCTTCGCCGCTATGTACATGAAGTTTAAAATGATAGTTGAAGTCCATAATGCATATCGTTTGGATGACCGTAGAAAACTTCTGTGGATTTAATAAATAGACCTGTTCCATAATTAAATCATACTTTTATCGTATCAGTCGAAAGATTTTTAAATCTCTCTCTCTCTCTCTCTCTCTCTCTCTCTCTCTCTCTCTCTCTCTCTCTCTCTCTCTCTCTCTAGAAATTCTTTCGCTCTTTCACACACACACAGGCAAATTGACAGGTTTACAACCCCCAGTTTAATCTTAATTACTATCCCAAATGAAGCATGTTAAACATACACGGCGATAGCAGAGTGTTATTCGGGTTAATGAATCAGAACTCGAGAAATTAAACACAGCTTACTTGCCATCAGATAAAGAAGGTGAATGAGAGATAGCGCAGATGGAACCCATCATTATTCGAAATAGTAAAGTTGTAAGCCATGTTCTAGATAAAAGCGGGGCTTCTTGCGAAACCTTTGCTGAGAGAGAGAGAGAGGGGGGTGGAGGGGGAATTGGCCTGAGTTATTAACGCGGGCCGTCAAATACATTGGGGAGAATGAATGGTTAAATATACATATATAAGAAAATTAAGAATGAAAAGAATAATGGTAAAGAGAAAACTTTTGAAAAGACGATATGAAAGTAACGAGAGAGAGAGAGAGAGAGAGAGAGAAAGCAGTTAGAGGTTGTTGTGGATTGGCCTGAGTTATTAACGCGGCTCGTTAGATACATTGCCGACAATGGATCGTTTAATATATATGAAAATGAAGAATAAAGCGAATAACGATAAAAATAAAAGTATGGAAAAGACGATATAAAAGTAATAAGAGAGAGAGAGAGAGAGAGAGAGAGAGAGAGAGGGTGGCCTGGAGTACTAACGCGGCCCGACAGACACACTGTGGAGAATGGATGGTTTAATATATAAGAAAAGATAAGAACGAAGAGAGAGAGAGAGAGTAATGACAAAAATAAAAATATTGACAAGAAGTAATAGTAATGAGAATAATGGAATGGTTATAATAAGGAAATTATAATGCAGAAATATTAAAAAAAAAAGCAGAATAAGAAAAAGCATAAATCTTTAGAGAAAGGCAGTTCTTTGAAATCTTCGTCCAGAAGAAATGTGGCTAATGAGATGTTGTGCCGAATTCCGGGAGAGTCCGGATTACCATCATTACTTATGTATAAAGCCCCGATATTGGATTGCTTTATACGCACTAATTGACGAGCATGATCTGCTCTCGACCGAGAGTTAATAGTTAAGAGGAAATTGCCGATCGTTTAGTAATGATGGGAGTGCTTCTGGGGGTCGATCATAATACAAGCGATGCCTTTTAATATTTCTGGTGTTTTTGTAGCTCTTACTTTTCTTCTGGGAGAAAAAATAACGTCCGATGGGCGTCAGGCAGGGTCTATTTAAAGTACTGTATAATCCTCGTGGGTTAACCTGTGTCATAAATCACCCGTTTTAATGGCGAGAAATGAATATCCGATCAAACTAAAATCCAGACTTTAATAATCTATTCGTCCAACCTCCTGCTCCTCCTCCTCCTCCTCCCCAAACAACCTTGGATACAAATTCGACCCGCTTTGGAAACCACGTCTGAATGTTGCCGCCCCGTCAGCTCAGTCTTTGATGAGGGAAAAAATCATTTAAGGCTACAAGAGAGAGAGAGAGAGAGAGAGAGAGAGAGAGACGAGTGGGGTGGCATTGCTATTATGATGTTTCGGCTTGGCGACTGGCTGGCTCATTAAGGAAAGTATATTGTACGTAGCCTTCAGACCCCAAAAGAGCTTCCAAAAAACCACTCTTTTGACACAACCCAAAGCTCATGTTGTTGGAGGTCGACGTTT
>NC_089746.1:5102387-5157387 GCF_040412425.1 Macrobrachium rosenbergii | reverse complement strand
AGCAAGCACACACTTGTATATGCACATTTATATATATTTATATATATATATATATATGTGTGTGTGTGTGTGTGTGTGTGTGTATATATATATATACACGTGTGTGCGCGCTCGCTTGCGTGCATGCATATGTGCAAAACCCAACCCTGAAGTCATAAACAAAAAGTGCTTAGACTGACGCACGCCGCCCTTTAAAAAGCAGATTAAGGCTCTCAACGAAGACGGAAGCACGGAGAGTAAAAAAAAAATAATAATCCCAAAGGGCGCCCCGAAGAAAACCGCCAGCTTTTCGACGGAGATGATGTCGAAGCGCCTTCAAGCCCGATTTAAGAGGACAGCAACTCCTCGTAACTGTTGTTCATAAAGAAAATTGCAACATTAAAACTTGCTTTTACCTCTTAGCCCTTTTAAGCTCGGGACCCTGATTTACATGTGTATTGTTCTCCCACCCCATTTTGGGCCGAGTTGCTGCTCTCTGTCTGTCTTTCTGTCTGTCTGCGTGCGTCTCTCTCTCTCTCTCTCTCTCTCTCTCTCTCTCTCTCTCTCTCTCTCTCTCTCTCTCTTTCTGTTTGTCTTTTCTGTTTGTATTTCTCTTTGTCTCTCTTTCTGCCTTTTTGTCTGCCTGTCTGACTGTCTCTGTCTTTCTGTCTGACAGTCTCTGTCCGTTTTTCTCTTTCTGTCTTTTTGTCTATCTTTCTATCTGTTTGTCTCTCTTTCTCTGTTTTTGTCCGCCTGTCTCTGTCTGTTCTCTTTGCTTGCCTCTTTGTCTTTCTGTCTTTCTGTTTGTCTGGCGTTTTAACGTAATGGGAAAAGAGGCTGGACGGTTTTCTTTTTTTTCTCTCTCTCTCTCTCTCTCTAAAAGAAAGCTTTTGAGCCGGCTTCGTCTGTCCGTCCGCACTTGATTCAGTCCACACTATTTTCTGTCCGCCCTCAGATCTTAAAAACTACTGAGGTTAGAGGGCTGCAAAATATCTTGTTGATCATCAACCCTCCACTTATCAAACACACCAAATTGCAGCCCTCTAGACTGGGTAGTTTTTATTTTGTTTAAGGTTAAATTTAGCCATAATTGTGCCTCTGGCAACGACAGAATAACCACCGCCGGCGCGTGGTTAAAGTTTCATGGGCAGCGGCTCATACAGCATTATACCGAGACCACCAAAAGATAGATTTATTTTCGGTGGCCTTGATTATACGCTGTAGCGGCTGTACAGAAAAGTCGATTGCGCCGAAGAAACTTCGGCGCATTTTTTATTTGTTTGTTTTCCTTCGATGTTTTCTTACCTCCTGTTTTTCTCTGATGCTGTCATTAAGCTGAGGGAGATTGCTGGTTGCTGTTGTTGCTTCGCTGTATAATTGTTAAAGTTGCTTCCGTTACAGCTGCCGTTGTTGCTCCAGTTGCCTTTAATTCCACCGACAACCTCCAGTTTCTCTCTCTCTCTTTCTCTCCCTCTCTTCCATTGTATGCCATTCAGGCTCATCTAGCTAAATACATTCTCTCTCTCTCTCTCTCTCTCTCTCTCTCTCTCTCTCTCTCTCTCTCTCTCTCTCTCTCTCTCTTTTTTTTTTTTCCCCTGGATGAGTAGATGACACACAACACACTCACACATGCAAATACACGTGTGCGCGCACATACAGACTTATACCTGGACGCACACAAACGCGTGCGCACGCGCACATGCAACTCTTGTTGTCGACCCTGAACCTTCAACGACTTTCCTCTTGTAAAAATCAAAGCTTGTATCTGCCTTATCGCGTCCAACACAGTCACGAAGGTCCTACTTCAGGTTACTACTTATTTTTTCCTGTTCTTCTTCTTTCATTCATTTATGACTTCTTCTTCTTCTTCTTCTTCTTCTTCTTCTTCTTCTTCTTCTTCTTCTTCTTCTTCTTCTTGCATTATTTCGATGGGAAATTTCTCTTATTATTATTCTTTTATTTTTCCTTCTGAAATTATTCTGTTATATATTTTTTGTTTCTTACTTTAATCTTGTGTTTGTTGTTCATTCTATTTACATCATCAACTTTCCATGTGTATATAAATCTTAAAATCTTCCATTTTCTTAATCATCTTGAGTTCTACCCCGTTTGCTGTATTTAACATGAAGTTTTGTTTAAGACGTGGAAGGGAAACTTAAAAAGCTGGAGAGAGTATTAAAGAAAGTTCTTTACTTTTATTTTCAAGAGAAAAGAGGACTCGTATGTTATCTCCATTCGAAAATTCTTGAGTTTTTTTTACTAAGAACAGAATGAATTTAAATTTTGTCATTCTGAAGAGTACTGAGAATATTAAAGGACGAAACAGTCAGTCTGGTGTATGACAGCTGGGAAATTGTGTTGTTTTAGGAGAGCATTTACGAAATTGCTTAAACGACTTGGGTACAAAACAGGAAAGCGAATTTGTATTGACTAGAGAATCATAATGAGATTCAGGAGAGTGATTACAAAATTGCAATGACTAAAGTGACTCATTACATGACAAAAATGAGAGGCAAAGGTGTAATGAGCAGGAAATTGTAATGCGCTTCACGAGAGTATATACATAAATGTAATGGAACATTAAAAGGGAATAATTTAAGAGAGAAATTTATAATAATTAGACTTTTGTAATGAAATTTGAAACGATGAAATAGATTAGAAATGTTTTAATTATTGAATATTGCAATAACTTTCCAGAAAGCATTCAGAGAAGAGTAAATCACGGTAAATAAAGCAGTGTTCGATTCGCACCGACGGGGAAAATTTCCAAAGTGAATTTTAATGTATTTGACGTTGAGATCTTCATCATTATCTCCTGCATGTGCTGGTACACGTTTCCATTGAGGCCCGCAAGATTTACGAGAGCATAACACTCACGGCACTTACTGCGAGTAAATTTTATGCTGGCTGAGGTTAAACACTTTAGTATAATGCAACGGTGGAGTGAAGATTTTTTTTTATACTTTTTTTTCTAAGCTGGTTTAGGGCAGCCCGTGGCACTGGAGCGGGACTTGCATTTTGCGTTCCGGTCGATGATTTTGTTACTTTTTTTTTTAGGAAAATTTTTTTCACTTTCTCTTTGCTTTTGCTCAGTTTTGCTTGTTCCTCATACCGTTGCTTTCATGTTAAGTTGTTGTGAGGTGAAAAGTCACCTAAGTTTATTTTTACTGTTTTCGAGTTTGTTATTCTTCCATTCTTCTTCGTTGCTTTTGACGTCCGTGCTCAAGATTACTTACATAAATTCATTCTAGGAAGACCTCTGAATTCACAAAAAAAACTGAATACGGAGGAAAAGAACTGAATTCAGGGAAGTGAACTCTTAATTCAGACAAAACCGTTCTTTGTCAAGTTCTCGTTAGTGATTAAAAACCGCGAAGATGAAGTTGGTTTTCTATCTTGACTGGTTTTTAACCTCTCTTGATGTTATATCAGGAGTGAAGCTCGCCTTTCTTCCTCTCTTCAATAATTATTGTATTTTAATGGTAATACAAGGAAATGAACACGCATATCTCAAGCAACAGTGATTGTAATTATACTTGAATGACATTCCAAGATCATAAACAATCATATCTCGAGAAGCAAATTTTCGCAAAAAAAATGGTTCACTTTTCCTCTTTCGACGGGGTTCACTTTTCGTCCTTTGATCAGCTGCCCGGTTGCAAGGGAACGACTGGGCCTCAAGGTGTGGCCGCTCCACCGGGGAATCAAGCAGCAGTAATTCTGTTCGGCTGATGCATTTATCCCCGTAGGGGGGCTGTGCCGACAGTGCACCTCATGCGGTGCACTGTAGGCATTACTTAAGGTTCTTTGCGGCGTGCCTTCGGTCCCTAGCTGCAACCCCTTTTCGTTCCTTTTACAGTACCTCCTTTCATATTTTCTTCCATCTTACTTTCCACCCTCGCTTGACAGTTGATTCATAGTGCAACTGCGAGGTTTTCCTCCCGTTCCACCTTTCAAACCTTTTACTGTCAGTTTCCGTTTCAGCGCTGAATGGCCTCATAGGTCCCAGTGCTTGGCCTCTGGCCAAAATTCTATATTCATTTCAATTCGATAAGCCTTTTATGTAGCGTCCGAGTCTTTTGAAAGTAAAAATTAATTCATTAATACTGGCACTGAAAATAGAGTCATTGTTCACTTTATTGCTTTCCAAGAATATTATGATAATTAGTAAAACTAATATTGAGATTAACAGGCAGTAGAGCAGCGGAAAGAAATTTTATTTCACCGTTAGTACTGAAGCCACACGAACGCATTCGGATCTATTCAAAATGACCATGTAGCGAAATATGCTTTATGGAAATCTCTGCAGCTAAATTGCAATGTGAGAAGAGTTTTCTGAATTAAAAAATACCGGGAGAGGTTACTGCATGCCAGATTTATTTCATAACGGGAATAATAGTTTGGAAAAATAAAACGGCAGACGAGGTTAGTACACGATACTCAGTGACGTCATTTAAGCTTGACAGTTTTCGTGAAAGAGGTTACTACATAGGCAACTAATCTAAAAAAAAAATGGAAAAACGTAAAGTATCGTTCTATTTTAAAGTCTTTGTGTATTTATGTACATAATTATATGTAATATGGATAATGATATATATATATATATATATATATATATATATATATATATATATATATATATATATATATATATATATATATATGTGTGTGTGTGTGTGTGTGTGTGTGTGTGTATATATATATATAAATTATAACGTACAGCACAAGTGCAGGGCTCGTGGAAACCGATGAAGCGTGTCCGCATTTTTGGCGAGAACAAATTCCTCTTTAACATGAACAAGTTCTTTTGACTGATAAAAGCGCTCGTGTTTGTACAAACCTTTTATGTGCAACTGAAGATTCTTCGATAATGTCTATATTCGGCTAATTCGCATCCCTCAGTCTTTACATCCCCCCACCCCTTCCAAATTAGTCTGTCCCCTCCCCCAACACCCCCCCTCTCTCTCTCTCTCTCTCTCTCCCTCACTTGTCTCCCGGAACACCACTTCCAAATTACTCCTGTCCACAACCTGTATCCGGGATTCTTCGAATATTTCTTAGTTTCTTTATTTTATGTTGTTTTTTCTTAAGTTTTCCTTTTTTACAAAAAAAAAAAAAAATAGATGGACCTAGCTACTAAAATTTGGCCTAAAGTGCATTTTTATGTATACAATTTATATTTTCTTTTTAAAAGAACATTTTACTTGGATCTTAGTTTAATTTCTTTATTTTTTTATATTTATTGCTTAGGGTTTTTCTTCTTTTTTTTTGTGAAAAGGCAGAGATGGGCATATCTACCAAAATTTGGCTTAAGGTACTTTTTCATGTTTACAATTCATGTTTTCTTAGTTAAAAAGAACATTTTGCTTCGATCCTGTTTCGCAGTTTCCTTGTATTCTTGCATTTATTTCTAGTTGTTCTTTTTATATAAAGACAGAGGTGGGCACGGCAACCAAAATTTGGCTCAAAGTTGCGTTTTCATGTTTTCAATTTTTCTTTTCTTTTTTAAAAGGAATATTTTCATTCGATCATATCTGTTACCGAGAATTTAAACTAATGAATGCGCATCTTTTTCCTGCATCGTCTATGACCTTTGTCACTGTAACGCCAGTAGATAATCGAGATTGCTGAGTCACGCCCTTTGTTTAGATTATGTCTCCATTTGGATTTGTAAGGTTGATTAAGATAACAAAGGGAGCTGTGTTCATGTGGTTGTGTGCTATCATAAAAAAGATCCTTTGACATTGGAGATAGGGCTCCCTTCGTGGTTCCCTGTGAAGTGGTACATTGGTTTCTCTCTCTCTCTCTCTCTCTCTCTCTCTCTCTCTCTCTCTCTCTCTCTCTACACCCTTAGCTCTTTTCGTATTGTAAAGGTCCTGTGTGCTTCAGTCAGCTTATTAAAGACTGAATTATCCTTGCTGTTAGGTTATTAGGTTTGACCCTTCATTCATTTATTTCATTATTTACTCTGTTGCTTTTATTTCTAATTAAAAGAAACGGAGAGAGAGAGAGAGAAATGCCTCATTTATTTTCTCCTATTTTTACTCTTGTGCAACCAACAACCTTCTCTCTCTCTCTCTCTCTCTCTCTCTCTCTCTCTCTCTCTCTCAATCGAGAGAGAGACAGACAGACAGACAAAACTTACTATGCAAATACCTCATTTATTTTGGCCAGTTTTTACGTTTGTGCAATCAGCATCCTTCCCCCACCTCTCTCTCTCTCTCTCTCTCTCTCTCTCTCTCTCTCTCTCTCTCTCTCTCTCTCTCTCTCTCTCTCTTCCCTGTGGGCTCATCCATCAAACAGCTTACACTCTCATCCAACAAGACGTGATGCATGGCCGCTTTCAAAAATCCTCAACCGTGCTGTTGAAAGTCGTGACTGGCTACTGCCAATTTCCTCCTCTGCCACTTCCTCCTCCCCCTTATCAGTTGGGGTCGTTGCGTGTATTTTCCTCAACATTTTTCCAACCTTTTTATTTTTTTCTTGACCTTTTTCCAGTCCGGACGAAATGCGAGGTCAAATGTTATCGTCGCAGAAGGTTGAGGAGCCAGCGAAGGGTCTTTGCTACTTGAGGTTTTTCTCTTAAATGGGTTTTTCTTTTACTCCGAAGAATTTCGGGGGTTTTTTGTTGTGATTTTTTCCATAGTTCACTGTTTATATATAATATCGTACATAAGATTACTAAATGAAGTAGCTTGCTAGATTTTTCGCTTACGTAGTGAATAATGATACACAGAATTTGTTATATATACTGTATGTAGGTATATGTACATACATATATATGCGTGTATATATACAGTATATATATATATATATATATATATATATATATATATATATATATATATATATATACATATATATTTATATATATGTATATATATCCATATCTATATATAACACAGTCATATAAAAACAGAAAGAACTAAATAATATGAGACAACCTGGGACGTGAATATTTGGAGTTTTAATATGCTGAATGACAGAAGATTTAAAGAGTAAACCACATCCATCTCTCTCTCTCTCTCTCTCTCTCTCTCTCTCTCTCTCTCTCTCTCTCTCTCTCTCTCTCTCTCTCTCTCTCTCTCCTAAAACAAAATATCACTGACCACTAACAAATGCACCATTGTGTCACTTGCAACAAATGATAAATGAAGGTGGTCAGATCCACAATAGACGGAGCAAAAAAAAAGGGGGAATGTCATCTGGACTTGGTGACGTAGCAACATCAACATCAACATCAACAGCAAAACGACAACTTCCGTCAGCGTTTCCTCAAATGCAAATGGCGGGCCTTGCGTCGGAGCAGACAAGATATTGATGAAGATCGCGTGAATACTAATGAGCCGAGATCCCTTTTCTGGGGCACTTCGCGAGGGGAGCTGTTCGGCGGGTGTTCGGAAGGCATTTATGGCATTGACTCCTTCTTGCTGGGGTGACCTGACGACTCACCTACAGATGGGCAACCCGACAACGGTGACAACTCTTGAAGAGACGCGGTGCTGCTGCTGTTGACAGGGCCCAGGACCCAGTCGGTCAGACAGTGACGTCACACGGGCTCATCGCAGGCAGGACCCACTGCTGGCTCGTCGACACAACAGAACATTTGACCATCCTTCGTCTTTGTATTAATAGTTTCAGTTTTGTATTTATTTTCTTTTAGTGGTAGTCCACCAGTAACCTAACTGTTGATCGGTGTAAGTTATTATTTTAGAAAATAGAGCCTCATATGTCACAACTGTAAGTTAATTTTTCTATCGATACCGAGGGTAAGAACTCTATATTTCTATTGTTTTAAGCAATATCTTGACGTAAACTGTATTGAAGATGACTCAGAATACCTGAGACGTTCATTAAATGAAAGGAAATTTGTCCTCAAGCGACCTATATACATTTATGAAAGTACTCAAAATTTAACTATCCTTGGTTTACAACCTGTAAATCATGGGCCATGGCTCACTTGACGCAGCCGACTCGGGCGATTCATCATTAATCCCTTGCCTGGCCGACCTGTGTTAGTGGGTCCTGACAGGGACAAACGCGACGTCCGTCGTCTGTTCTCGTCTCGAGAGCTTGACCTTCTCATAGAACACGGGTGGGGGCCGCGATGCTCCTGATCTTAGCGCTTCAGATCCAGCAGCCACTTCTCACTGATATATGAGATCTGACAGTACGTCCTCCTCCTACTCCTCCTGAGATAACCGATCTCTCATGTTGGCATTTGTCCCCCTTCTTTTACTCATACCCCGTGATGTACGATGAGTTCCGAGGCTGGATAGACTCCATGAACCCTCATCTTGATCCAGAATTTAATAAGCTTTTGATAGAAGCAGTTTCACGCTTAGGTTCGGACGTCTCATTTGAAAGTAATGTATATGATTTTATGTATATATATATATATATATATATATATATATATATATATATATATATATATATATATATAGAGAGAGAGAGAGAGAGAGAGAGAGAGAGAGAGAGAGAGAGAGAGAGAGAGAGCATTGAGTGTGTCGAGATAATCAAAATCTTTGGTAGAACCCAGTCTTGCTTTGGTTGCATGCAAGTTTCAAAGATTGCATGCTCATAAGGGTTGAGCAGAATTTATTAAGGAGTCTAGTGTAATTTAAAGGATTTAATTATGGAACTTTTCCGAGATTGTGCATGAGCAGTTTGAATTAGAAAATTTTTCTGCTTTGTACTGAGAGTAAGAATGAAATTGGCGATAAACGCTTTGATAACTGCTGCCTAATTTTAAAAGGTTTCATACAGTGATGTGGCCCTGAAAGGTCAGAAAAAGTATACTGATATTTCATACAGGAGAGACGAAAAGCAAAATGAAGTGGTTACAGAAGATATGAAATTGACTTTCGTGAACAATAACCAACACTAGTTTTGGTGAGGATGAGTGTGTTTTAACAGAAATATGTAGCAATGAAATTAATCATTCAAGTGCCATACAAGAACCTCAGGCACTGTGGGATCAAGAGAGTTAGGACCTTTACGAAGGATCCTTGGTAGGAATTGAAGGATAGATGAAAGATATCCACCTTGACGTATGTGTAAATATATTTAGATTGATAAGGAGAATCCAGCGGGTTGTCGAAAGCTCTCGTGTGTTTGTGTATGTGTGTATGTGTATGTATATATATGTATATATACTATATATATATATATATATATATATATATATATATATATATATATATATATATATATATATAGTATATATATATATATATATATATATATATATATATATATATATATATATATATATATATATATATATATATATATATAAATATATGTTTACACATGTCGGTGATATTTTCACCATTGCAGTGATTCATGTGGTTATGGGATCTTAAATTCAAGGACTAAAAATTGAGTGCTAATTATTCTTGCGTGGTTACCCCTGACGGCCTCTGTATAATTTTTCAGAAGTTATCGTTTAGTTTCTCTGTTTCCTACGTTCGTTCGTTTGTTAATCGTTTGTTTTGGGTTTCATTTTCTCCCTCTTCTTCCCTCCCTTTGCATACGAGGTACATAGATAGATAGATAGGGTTGAGGGTAAAAACATTACATCATCTTTGTGCAAACGGATGCTCATAGAGAGCCAGTGTAGGAAAAATAAGTCAATTTTTTGGAGAAAAACAATGCAATATATATATATATATATATTATATATATATATATATATAATGTATAATATATATGTGTTTGAGAATGTAAACACACATATAATATATAAATATATATATATATATATATATATATATATGTGTGTGTGTGTGTGTGTGTGTGTGTGTGTGTGTGTGTGTGTGTGTGTGTGTATACAACCATTCAACGTTCGTTATCTCTCCCGTCACCCATTACCGTTGCCATTGTATCCACGCCGGCAATCACCCTCCTCATTAGTGACATGCATTGCGTTCATTTGCTGCCCCTTGATGGCTGTTCCCATTTGGGTCCGCTGGGTACGGTAGCTGTCTCTGCACGCCCAATGAGCGGGGGCGCGGGAACGCAGCACGGCCTATGTTCTGCCAGCTAGCTTCCAATTAAAGGGTGCATGGTTGAAACGCATGGTACTTATGCTACGGGTTTTGGCGCGTATGCTGCATGTTGACTCTAGAGCAAATTGCGTTTTATAGTATTGCTTCTTATTTCATTCCAGAGCAAAGTGTTTTATGGTAGTGTTTCTTATTTGATTCTAGAATAAAGTGTTTTTTTGTATTATTTCTCATTTGATTCTAGAAGATAGTGGGTGACTGGTTTGTTGCTAAGGTTTCAGCAGCAAAAAAAATGTTAATATATTTTTGTTCGTGTCTTTGTCCGATTTTCAGCCAGTGTTACCTATAAAATTATATAAATTTAAACGCATTTTTTTATTTCCAATCATATACCTGAATTAGAACTAGGATGGTTCTTGTTGCCTGTAGGTCCTTAATAAACATTCTTGACTCTACTGTCAAGCGTGGCTTTGTAGTTAGATAGGTTGATGACTAGGCATTCGGTCCATTATTAACCTATCTAACGACAGAGCCACGCCTGAGAGTAGAGTCAAGAAATGTTTATTAAGGACCTACAGGCAACAAGAACCATTCTAGTTCTATAATACAGTCATATACTTCGAAATAAAAAAAAATGCTTTTAAATTTCCATAATTTTTTAGGTAACACTGGCTGAAAATCGGACAAAGAAACGAACAAAAATATATTTACATTTTTTGATGCAGCTGAAACCTTAGCAAACAAACCAGTCACCTGCTATCTTTCTAGAATCAAATGAGAAACAATACAAAAAACACACTTTGTTCTAGAAACAAATAAGAAGCAATACTATAACACGCACTTTACACGAATTACCGTTTCTTTTCGCATTCCACGCACGTAAGTCGTAGGCTCTTTCATTTTAAGAGACCCTTTTTACCAGCGATCAAATCCTTTTCCTCTGAATTTGTTCCTTTGCTAGAATCACAAACCTTCTTAAATATTTATCTTGGCTTTTTTTTCCTTTTCTAATATGTATTTTGGCCTTTTTTTCTTTAGTTGTTTCGTAGGATCCATTCATTCCGTTTTATATAATTACACGATAATGTGTGTCCGCATTGCAAATAACTTAAGAGAACTGAAAATGTATTTATATATATTAGCATGTGGTTTAGTTACTGTATAAGCGTTTATATTTTTGTGTGTACGCAAAGACAGGAATCTTTTAATGTTATGTCTTTGTTTTTCATTCTACAGAGTTGAGGCCTTCCTCCTATATATATATATATATATATATATATATATATATATATATATATATATATATATATATCATTCTACAGAGTTGAGGCTTTCCTTATATATATATATATATATATATATATATATATATATATATATATATATATATATATATATATATAAAGATAAAATCCACGAAGAAACGGAAACACTCGAGTGCTGCAGGCCTTTCGACGCTAGGTCCTTTACTTAGCAGAATCTGGTAAGTAAAGGACCGAGCGTCGAAAGGCCTCGCAGCACTCCAGTGTTTCCGTTTCCTTCGTGGATTTTATCTTTATTTATATATTCATCACGTTCCATATTTTCGTGATTCAGTTACACACACACACACACACACACACACACACATATATATATATATAATGTGTATGTTTAAATAGATGTATATATAGCCTATACACATATACAGTATGTATCTAATTCTGTATTTTCTGGTGTAAAACTAGCTGTGTAACTTAAAGATCCTTTCATTTCGTGTTTTTTTTTTTTTATTGCAGAAAGTGGAGGCCTTACTTGTCAGGATAAAGAGTTGATCCTGAATACCCATAACACCCTTAGACAAAAGGTGTCCATGGGTCATGTTCGTAACCAACCGCCAGCCATCAACATGCGTACTATGGTAAGTACCTCTCTCTCTCTCTCTCTCTCTCTCTCTCTCTCTCTCTCTCTCTCTCTCTCTCTCTCTCTGTCCCCATTCAATATTCTTATAACCGTTTGTTCCATTTTGACTGCTGTCTTTGTTAGTCTGCCCGTTAGATTTTCCGTCATGTTTTTGTCACGCATACCTTGTCATCATAATTCCTCCTGCATGTTTGAGGATGTTTCATTCAAATTTGAATTATTATTATTATTATTATTATTATTATTATTATTATTATTATTATTATTATTATCATTATTATTATTATTTAAGAACTTTGCCAGAAGGAGAAACTCTAAGTCCAAATTTCCAAAATTCTGCCCACTGTTAATTTAACCTTGGCCATAAGTCTTTAACTAAGCATAATATCTGCCATATTTATTCAGCTAAAGAAGCGCTTTCAAATAACACCAAGGTCAAGTGACCTTGTGTGGCCTTGACGATGACCTTACTAAAAATAGCCACTCATCGGGACACGACACCCATTCATGTTCCAAAACATGCTCTTAATATATGCTCTTAGGGGGAAGATAGGGGTATATGTAGGGGGTAAGGTAGGGGACATGTATTATGTAGTGCTGTCATTGTATTTATTTTTGAAGCTGTTAGAAGTAAAAACTCCCAGTGCTTTTATTTAGTGTTTTTCGTTTGTTTATATCTGAACCCCCCCCCCTCTCTCTCTCTCTCTCTCTCTCTCTCTCTCTCTCTCTCTCTCTCTCTCCCGTGGTAACTAGTGATTGTTTTGTTGCCTCAACATAATCTTCCTCCCCTGAAGATTTTTATACCACCTGCAGCACATATCCTCTCCACAAGTTTTCCAAACATTTATTTTCGATTCCTATTTGGCGACACCCGAGGAGCCGCTCGCCCGTCGAAGAAAGAAGGCCTTAGCGCGTCCTTCGACCCCGCCGTGGGATTCTCGCCCTACGGAACCCCTCCGTAAAAGCCTCCGTTGCCATGGGACCCCCGCACGGAGTTAGCACTTTGTGGACCAAGGCTACGCGTGCTATAGTGGTTTTTCGGCGGTGGAGCGTACCTCGGCTAACGAGATTTTCATGTTTAATGTTACAGTTTAATGTTAACAGCGGCTGGCAGCCAGATAGCAGGGGCCGAAAAGGAATCGCCGCCGCCGCCCGGCTTTGGGATGGGACGCCCTAAACAGCCTTAATAGGCTAAATCCCCACCCCCACCCCACCCCTGCCTCCATCCCCGCTTTCCGTCTTACGGCCTTTGAGGAGGAGGTGCTGCTGCTTCTCTCTCTCTCTCTCTCTCTCTCTCTCTCTCTCTCTCTCTCTCTCTCTCTCTCTCTCTCTCTCTTTTACGAGGTCCTCCCCTCCTCCCTTCTCATGCCCTCGTCTATGCTATGCCCCAAATCTTCCACTATCCCTCCCATTCGCCTCACATTCGTCTCCTCCTCATTCCTCCTCCTCCTCCTCCTCCTCCTCCTCCTCCTCTAACATGCAACCTCCTCCACCTCTCCCTCCTTACGGTGCTCACCCTCCCTCGCCTGTCGCCTATGGCCAAATAAGAATTTAGGGGTCTTTCATTAGGGTTGTTCTCAAGGGCTTATAGCTTTACGTCATACTGTTCTTGATCGAATACTTTTTTTTTTTTGCTCAATACAGTTTTGGCCAAATTCACTTTCATACGGTGATTCTGGTCGTGAGTTACTGTTGCTGGGATGATCTAGTATTGGAGGCTACTTTTTTTTATTCACTTTTTGCCTCCATGGCTTCCACAATTAAATTCCTCAGCTTCATTTGCTGTTTGATTTAGATATGTACATATACACGAACGCAGACTCTGACACTCACTACACACACACACATTATATATATATATATATATATATATATATATATATATATATATATATATATATATATATATATATATATATATATATATATATATATGTATGTATGTATGTATGTATGTATGTATGTATATATATATATATATATATATATATATATATATATATATAACTGATGGATATATATAATATATATATTATATGAAATAACTGATGGATGTATTGTTGAGAAGAGGAGTGGCCGGAGCTATAACTGATCATTATTTGGTTGAAGAAAAAATCAAGATAGATGACAGTAAAACTGCAAAGGTAATTAAGACAAGCAGCGTTTATGCAGAGGGAGTAGAAAAAGCGTGTAAGATGAGAATGGACTGAGTCAGCCGGGAGGGTATAGAAGAGCAGAAGGAGGAGAGGAGGGAATAAAAACAGTGAGTGGTTGGATAAGGAAACGGCAAATGTAATAAAGGAATGGGGGAGATTATTTTGGGATCTTTGCAAGACAGAGGGAATGATTGCCTACAGAATTACGGAAGTATATCAGGGAAAGCTTATGGTAAGATCTTAACTCACTCTCTTCTAACAATTGATTCATAATGCAACTGCGAGGTTTTCATCTTGTTACACCTTTCAGTCCTTTTACTGCCAATTTCCCTTTCAGCGCTGAATGACCTCATAGATCCCAGTGCTTGGCCTTTGGCCTCAATTCTGTATTCAGTTCAAGATCTTGACTGAAAAGGTGAAAAAGAGGACAGGAGGTTTGACAGGGGAAGAACAGTATGAGTTTACAGACGGAAGATATATAATATGAGGCAGTGCGGAGAGTGGTGTTGATGCACGGCATAAAGAGCAAATATAGGCGGGAGAGTGATTGGTTAGATGTGAAAATAGGGCTAAAACGAGTGTGTTTGGCCTCCTTGGCTGTCTAATATCTTAACTGACAGATTGATGTGTGAAGACAGAGAAAAGTGGTGCCCTTTTGACGGAAGGTTATTATCCATATAACAAGGGGCAGAGGAAAGAAGAACGAGAGAATTGTGTAGTAAGCAACAAAGTGAAGCGTTTAGTGAAATAGTTTAGTGAAGTGTTGAACTTGCAGAAATACAAGTGAAAATAAAAAAATTAAATTAAGGTTGTGGAAAAAATAAAACAAAGTCACATGATTTAGAAGACAAGAAAATGAAGAGGAAAAAATATTCAGAAAAATAATCTTAAGATAGAATATGAAAGTATGAATAGGCTGTCAGAAGGTAAAGCACTTCATCACGGGCGGACCAATTATCTTTCGGAGCTGTTGAATGCTGGCAATAAGTATACCTGGTTGATTAATGGGAACGGACGTACATGGGAGTACCCTTGATTATTAGTGAATGGCTGTGGAAGTGAAAGATGAAGTATGAATGGTTTGCGTAGTTGGAGGAATTTAACATTCATGAAATTTTAATAGGACGGGTGTGATGTTCCTTTATATAAAAGATTTGATAATCACTTGATTTTTTTTTTTCATTTAAATTTCTATTCTGTGGGACTGTCTCTGGGGATGTTGTGCAATTAGAACCTCAAAAGTTCAAGCGGAGGTGCAGTGCATCACTACAATTCACGTTGTATTTTAAAAATTTACTTATATTTTACTCTATTTATGCATAAATGTATTAAGCTATCTTTTGTTCTCTTCTGATAACTGATCTCATCTTTCTGTTTCCTATTTTATCTTCTAAAATTTCTTTCAAATTTAGACCATATTCTTTGGGATCTTGGATTTCAAGTCAGTGGCCCTTGTACGCTTGTTCAACATGATTAGGGTTTTCTTCTGAATATCATAATAATAATAATAATAATAATAATAATAATAATAATGATAATCGCTATTTTTCAATATGGGTGCGTGTGTTTGACTGTCGTAATTATGTGCAGAGTGAAACTTTTTGGCTGCTAGAAAGCTTTGTCTTTCCTTTATTATTTTCATCCAGAGTTATTGGCCTTTGATGTCGTGATGTCTGCTTAGCATACAAATAGATACGATTAACCTCTTAACTTAATCTTCCCTTATGGCATCTCGCGCCCTCGGGCCAGCCATAACTCGTAATAAGACTGTATGTACCGTAATTGTTTAATGGTGTTAAACATGCCCTCAGCTCCTTGCTGTAAATGAATATTATGTCTCTTCCTTCTTTCTCTTCGTGTTGCATTAGGTATTCTTGTCAGTGTTTACCCTCTGCAAAAAAAAAAAAAAAGTGAGACCTGGGCAGACGACGCATGCGCGTACGCCCGGTGATGTTTTGACATACTTGAGTAAAAGGCTTTTGACATATTGATTTATACCTCTTTTGTCCGAATGCTTATGCTAATAGGGGGAGGAAATAGCCTATGACAGCGCAGCCGGCTTTAAAGTGTGATTTATAACTCGCCCCTCGTCCCGGCGACGAAAAACATTTCGGTAAAAATCACTTTCCTCTTTTGAGTCATTTGTATTCCTTGAGTAATGTTGGCACAACATGGCAGCAGCCTCTTAGGGTGAATGCCATAATTCTTTTATCTGTGCATGTATTTTTGTCTTATTTTCACACGTTTTAGTTTTTGTAAGCGAAAACTATTGTGTCGGCTTTGTCTGTCCGTCCGCACTTGATTCTGTCTGCACTTTTTCTGTCCGCAGTTTATTCTGTCCGCTCTCAGATCTTAAAAACTGCCGAGACTAGAGGGCTGCAAATTGTTATGTTGATCATCCACCCTCCAGTCATCAAACATACCAAATTGCAGCCCTCTAGCCTCAGTTGTTTTTATTTTATTTGAGATTAAATTTATCCATAATCGTGTTTCTGGCAACGATATAGGATAGGCTACACCACCAGGCTGTGGTTAAAGTTTCATGGGCCGCGGCTCACACAGCATTATACCGAGACCACCGAAAGATAGATCTATTTTTGGTGGCCTTGACTATACGCTGTAGCGGCTGGCTTCTTTCTTTCATATTCATGACACGGTAATATCGACATTAAAATAATGGTTTTCCTTTGCTCTTTTTCCAAGAAAGAAAAAAAAGGTGGCTACATTTGCTGACTATTTCGGTTAAAGTAAATCCTTTCAAATAGAATTCTCTGTAATATTTTTAGGAAAGAATGTTTGCGTCTTTATTGCCTTCCCATTTCGTAAGGACAGATGAACCATAATTAAATGGCATTCTCTCTCTCTTCGTCATCAGACACTGCACGTTTTCTTCTTCCGTTATAAATAAGTAAAATCCTCATCCGTTGCTTTACTAAATATATATATATATATGTGTATGTATGTATGTATGTATGTATGTATGTATGTATGTATATATATATATATATATATATATATATATATATATATATATATATATATATATATATATATATATATAAGCGTTGATTCGTTGATTGGAATATAGCGGTGTTTTTAGGAAACACCTTAATACGGTACTCAGTGTTTAGGAAATTCTTTTCCGTACGTTTCGCTTGCGCTTTGTGGAATTATTTTTCTGAAGTGTTTTTAGGAAATAGTAAGAACTAACTTATTATCATGGGATAATACGATAATAGGACCGTCTGGTACCTTTTTTAAAGGACAGCTTTATGTAACTCATTATAGGTTATATAAAGGTTTTTAGAGATTTTTTTTTTTATCATAATAAACCTGTTGTCACTGAGCTAAAAGAATGGGGCTTGGATCCCCTCATTAGGCTTTCACTTCTCGCTCTTCGTTCTTTGGAGATCTGTAATTTTAGGTGTGTCCGTCGTCATTCTTTCCCTATTCTTGTGAGTTTCTGTTCTTGCTTTCGCTTTCGTGGTTCTTTTGCTTATAATCTTCCGTCTTTCTGTAGTCTGGTCTGTTGCCTTCTGCAGTGTTAAACCTAGCTCTCTCTCTCTCTCTCTCTCTCTGTCTCTCTCTCTCTCTCTCTCTCTCTCTCTCTCTCTCTCTCTCTCTCTCTCTCTCTCTAACGTGTTTTTGTTAGATTAACTTTATTTAAAAAAAAATAAAAACGCAAATTCATGTACAAAACAAACCTCAGCAAACAAAAGGCGAACTGAAATGTCAATGTAATTATCTTAGACATGCAGCCATCTCGATTTTCATATAACTTGCCCACGACCAGACCCCTGACCCCCCGTAAGGGGGTAGTGCCGTCAGTGCACCTCGTGCGGTGCACTGCAGGCATTACTTGAGGTTCTTTGCAGCGTGCCTTCGGCCCCTAGCTGCAACCCCTTTCGTTTCTTTTACCGCACCTCCTTTCATATTATCTTTCTTCCGTCTTACTTTCCACCCTCTCCTAAAAATTGATCCATAGTACAACTGCTTTGAGGTTTTCCTCCTGTTACACCATTCAAACCTTTTACTGTCAATTTCCGTTTCAGCGCTGAATGACCTCATAGGTCCCACTGCTTGGCCTTTGGCCTAAATTCTGTCTTCAGTTCAATACGACTGACGCCGTTGATGCCCTATTTCATCCGAATCGAGGCAATGAAGGCTAATGATTTCGTTCACCGCCATGACTCATCTCTCATTGGTGATTACGATCGTTCCTCATTAAAGAGAGATAATGGAGACGTGAGTAATTGCCTCTCATTAGCTGCGTGTGATTGATAGTGAACCCCTCGCGTGTTCAGACGTCAGGAGATGTTTGTTCGATTAGGCAAGGGCGAGATCCATGCACCGAGAGAGAGAGAGAGAGAGAGAGAGAGAGAGAGAGAGAGAGAGAGAGAGAGAGAGAGAGAGAGATTCGTATGCCGACTGCTTTCGTCAGAGAAAAAAAGAGAGATTTGTATCTTGACTGCTTACAGTGGGGGGGGGAGAGAGAGAGAGAGAGAGAGATAGATAAATTTCCTGCTTACAGAGAGAGAGAGAGAGAGAGGAGGGAGGACGGAAACTCGTATATTGACCGCTTACATAGAGGAGAGAGAGTTGTATATTGACAGCTTAAAGAGAGAAACAGACAGACTGACAGAGAGATTCGCATATCGACTGCCTACAGACAGACAAACAGGCATACAGAGCTGGGGGGAAGGGGAGCTATTGATTATCAAGCAGTGAACGCAGTACTTATTGGGCAGGCGTTTTTGAGAGAAGGGGCGTGTTTGTGTCCGTCTTGATTCTTCCTGAAGCCGCTGATGATCATAATTATAATTTGGTATATCGAGTTGATTAAGTCTGTATGTTTAAAAAAATAAATCGTGGTATATAATATACAGTCGATTTTTTCGCTTTTCTCTTTATTTTTTTTTTTATTGTTTACTGATACTCAATTTCATAAACGACATGCATATTAAAAGTCTGTACGTTTAACAAGAAATTAAGATGAAATCTTTGTTTATTATATACCCTAAGGATTTTTCGCTTTTATTTTTAAGCTTTTTTTTTTTTTTTTTACTAATAATCAGTTTCATGAACGAAATGCACATTAAAACTTCATTTCGTGTGTGTACATTCATCTGATAACTCACCTGGTACACACTGTACACTTCTTGCAGATTTTGTGTTCCAAAATTCCATGCTCATTTCCAAAGAAAATTAACACTTCTTCTCATCCCCTGCCATTTTATATATTGATCCCTGTATTTCGAATTCCGATATCCATCATTTGCTTCGAGCAAGCACGGGGTAGCTTAATGCAATAATATATCCGATAGGGGCATGACATTTTATCAACGGCAGCCATCTCTCGTGCGTGTAACTAATATTATATTTGGCCAAAATATTGCAGACTGCTGTAATTACATAGCTGTCTCCATCCTTCATGCGCTCTCAAAGGTTGCCGAAAGGTCTATATATAATATCGTCCACCAGCCTTTTATTGGGGTACCTTGACTCTAGCATTGCTTCCTGACAGCTAGATTGTATTTAGGAAATAGTCAGGTAACTAGGTATGTTCCTTTCAGATCTGAAACTAGTTAGTCCAAGGCAGCCTTGACAGTGGATATTAGGCGAGGCTTGTTCCAACTGACTTTATTGCTGCTGATCCTGCTGCTGCCTTGGACTTCTTTAATCACAAGGCTTTCATATATGAAGTTTTAAAGCTAAATAACTTACTTGTTGGTAGTTATATTCTTGATGTCCTTCGCAGGTTTTTGAGGAGATCGGTGGCTAAGAATTGCCGATATTATTCTTAGGGAGATTATTCTGTCATGTTCTTTTGTCGTCATTGCTCTAGTTTTCAAGGGAAACATGATTGTTAGCTTTGAAAATTAGATTGTGCAACTCTAATTGTGGTTATTCGCTCCACCATCAAAGGAAGCGAAGTATCTGTTTGCCTTAAATGAAATCTAGAACGGAGCAGTAAGTGGTGTAGTCAATGTAGTGTGAAACCAAAATTTTTATTAAGTGGCCGATCTCGTACCGTGTTCCTTTTCCTTGATCCATACTTCATGTTGAGTACCTCTCAGCTGTGCTTTGCGTGCCCTTCGAAAACAAAGCTTTGTTTACCTAATAATGTTACGTGTTGTTCGTAAGGCTTTTTACATCTACAGATTTCCAGCTGTAGAATTTTCCCCTATGTGGATATCATCAGCGTACAACATCTTTCGGTATTTATTTCCTTTTTTTTTTTACGTTTATAGTAACTGTCCCTTACATCACCGTCGGAAAAGTTCCTTGCTCTATTTCAAAAATGACCCCTTACAAACGCCTGCATTATCACCTCTGGAATGAGCGAATTACTCGCTTCAGAGAGCGTCAGTTCCTTGTTCTCTTGAAGTACCGTGACACCCCACTAATCAGTCCTGGAGGTCTTTCTTTTCTCTTTGAATATTAAGAATATCTAGAATATTGAATTTAGGCCAAAGGCCAAGCGCTGGGGATTACGAAAATTAAGTCAGCAGGATTCGGTAACCAGCTGGCAATTTTCGTTTGGTCAGGAGAGAAGATGACCATCTGAAAATTTGAATGAGGTTTGGTTGAGTGACTGATTTCAGCCAATTGGCTTTACAGCGACTTTAATTTACTATCAAGAGAGAATGAGGCATAATTGAAAAAGGGGTTGGTCCACTTGTTTTTGGGGTATTACTAAAGATCATTATATTGAACAAGGCATTTCGACGATAATCTCTCTCTCTCTCTCTCTCTCTCTCTCTCTCTCTCTCTCTCTCTCTCTCTCTCTCTCTCTCGTGTGCAGGTACACTGATGCATATCGCAACCCTCCACATTTAGAATTTTAAGCCTTTTAACTTGGATTGCTTTGGGAGCAACTTTATTTGAAAACAAGCGACCCACAGGAGCCTAAATGTTTTGTTATATTACATATATATTTATTTTTTTCTTCGCAGTTGGTCAGTTTGTCTAAATGTGTAATCGGTGGTAGCCGCCATTTTTCCTAATCTTACAAAGCTGTCAGTACGGAAGGCATATCTATAATTGAATCGAAGGGCCCAATCACGCCTCCCCGAATCAAAACATAATCTCAGGTCAGCGATGAAATGTCGACTCATGTAGCGTCAGCAAAAATCGGCCCAATTCGACACGAACGAAGGATGCAGATTTGTTCTCTTCCTTTTGTGGTGCCCAAGAGAGTCACTGCTAAGAACTCCGCAACATTATACATTATTACTGTTATTCAGTAGATGAACCCTATTCATATGGAACAAGCCCATCACAGGGGCCACTGACTTGAAATCCAATCTTCCAGTGAATATGGTGTTCATTAGGAAAAAGTAACAGGAGGGAAAGGGAAATACAGAAAGAAGAGATCTCGCTTACTAAAAAAAGAAAATATTAATTAATTAATAAACAGATAAAGATGTATTAAAATGCAAGGAGAATAGAATTACTGTGGTAATGCATTGCATCTTCACTTGAACTTTTGAAGTTCCAATTGTCCGACATCCTCTGGGAGACGCAGAGAGAACATTTCAGACGGGCATATTCCTTTTAAGATAATATGACGAATGGAATTCAGTTTTCAGATTTCGTAGATTTCTCCCCAAGGGAAAGCACTTGGGTCCCCTGCCGATTCGCCCAGCAACAGTGGGGCCCCAGTCGACAATGGCAATAACATCATGGGGCCACTAAAAGTGACGTGTTGGCATCTGAGTATTGTTGTGCCCCTTATGGCCGTGGCGTGTGGCCAATACGAGGTCTTTTTTTTTTTCAAATATTAGTCACGGTCTTACCAAGGGGTTTTGTTCGTTAAGACAGACGTGACCTCAGGATAATCCGTCATCATTGGCTCAGGTCAAAATTGGTATCCCAAAAGCTTAGGTGACAGTGTCAACAAATTACTTCGAATTGAAGCTCTCTCTCTCTCTCTCTCTCTCTCTCTCTCTCTCTCTCTCTCTCTCTCTCTCTCTCTCTGTGTGTGTGTGTGTGTGTGCGCGCCCACTTAGCAGCAGCTACATTCTTTCCGATACTGACATATTTTTCGGATTCCTTGTGCAACCTGCATACGCTCCTGCAACGCCGTCAATGGCATATTTCTGCAACTTTCGTTTGATACTGTTCAAGACATAATGAGAAAGAATCAGGCACGTTTAAATACCGTATGTGATGGATGTAAGTGTGTGTTTGTGTGTGTTTGTATACAAGTTGCATCCAAGTTGCTTCCAGGACATTTAGAAAATTTCGTCACCCTGATCCCAGGGAAGATATGGTTTGGCAACAGAGTGACTTAAACGTTTGTTTGTTTGTTTGTTTTCCTTCCTAGCTTTTTATTCATTCTTTTCTTGTAAACTCTCTCTCTCTCTCTCTCTCTCTCTCTCTCTCTCTCTCTCTCTCTCTCTCTCTCTCTCTCTCTCTCTCTCTCTCTCTCTCGCCTCTTCTTCGACAATACCTTCAATCATTTTCTAATCCTTTACCTCTTCTCCGACTTAACGTCATATTGAAGTTTTAATTCCTGTCTTCGTACGCCCCCAACTTCATTTGTCATTATCCTCTTGCATCTCTTCTATTTGTGTTTTTCTCGCCTGCCACCTTTCCCTTTTTCATCTTCCAAACTTTAGTCCTCAAGCTAATCTTGAAGTTTCATTCATTATTTTCTTTTTTTTATCTTTTTTCCTCCTCCTCCTCCTCCTCCTCCTCCTCCTCCTCCTCCTCCTCCTCCTCCTCCTCGCTGCATTTTGTTACCCTTCACCTATCCACCTCACTTTATCTCCTGCATACTTTCTTTTCCTCTAACATTTTATACCCCTTTCTTCGCTTATTTTATTCTTAGATCCTCCTTAGCTTCTCTCTCTCTCTCTCTCTCTCTCTCTCTCTCTCTCTCTCTCTCTCTCTCTCACCTTTTACCTCATCCAATTCGAGGCGATACTTCAAGTCTTTTTTTTTTTTTTTTTAAGCGTTCTCCTAATCTGGCGACCTTGATGAGTGTCCCATAAATCAAGATTTCGCTTTGGCATCGGCTGACCCCCCTTCCCCACCCCCTTCCCTGAAAGGGGGGCAGGAGCGGCACCAGCATCAGCAGCAGCCTATTATCTGCCGAATCTCGGCCTCGGACGCTCAACTTGGTGCCCCAGGAAGGGTTATCCAGCCTTGGTGTTTTCTAGGGTCCGTCGGCCTTAGGAACCCCAGTGGCTTAGCTGCTTCCTCCTGCCCGTGGAAGAAGGCCCCGGTGACATACGGTCCTCTAATTAACTAAATGCAATATGGTGATTAGCAGTGGCTTCGAATTCTGCGTTTTGTATCATTCTTTGATCGTGGATGACTGGTTAGTTTTCTGTAAATGGAAACTATTGTGTCGGCTTTGTCTGTCCGTCCGCACTTTCTTCTGTCCGCGCTTTTTTCTGTCCGCCCTCAGATCTTAAAGACTACAGAGGCTAGAGGGCTGCAAAATGGTATGATGATCATCCACCCTCCAATCGTCAAACGTACCAAATTGCATCCCTCTAACTTCAGTCGTTTTTATTTCATTTAGAGTTAAAGTTAGCCATAATCGTGCTTCTGGCAGCACAACAACACAGGCCACCACGGCCGCCTGAGAGTTTCATGGGGCGCGGCACATACAGCATTATACTGAGACCACCTAAAGATAGATCTCTTTTCGTTGGTCTTGATTATGCGCTGTACAGAAAACTCGATTGCGTAGAGCATTTTTTACTTGTTTTCTGCTGTCCATACCCAGTTCTTCATTATTCGCCATTCAAGAAGAAAGGTGATTCTTGCCCGTTCCGTCAAAGCCTCCAGTGCCGCCTCACGCAGTCGAGAATGAGTGTGAATGATCTTGGCGCTCGCACACGGAGCTTGGAGCTTCTTGTCTCTTGCTTGGAAACAGGCAAAAAGTGGTTCTAATGACGTTAATTGTCACCGCGATACGGGGAAGAGATACACTCTGATACCTTTGTACTAAACTTCGAGTTAATTCTAAGACGTTCAGAGTGTTTGGAGGGAAGAGGGAGTTGCGACTGAAACTTTTAAAGAAATAAGAGACATATTGCAATGGAATGCCATTAAAGAATTACACACACAATATATATATATGTGTGTGTGTATGATATATATATATATATAGATAGATATAGATATAGCTATAGAAGGGGAACTCCAGAAGGTGTCGGTCTTCTGATACTCAGTATGGGGTTGCCAAAAACATGATCATCCATCTGGATAATCAAGAGGAGTATGAGCTGATGGCGTCTAGTAGTTCCAGGTGGTCACCTGTCCAAGTACTGACCAGACAAATCGTAGTTTAACCCTGCTGAACGTGACGAATGTATAAGTAGAAAATCTACTGGAAAGGTGTAAAATTAATAGTCCACATCTCATGCGTTTACGTGTGTTACATGCACTTTTTTTGTCACCCTGAGGATGAACGAAAGTAGTTCGTTCATGGTCTTAAATTTATGTGTTGTTAACACATGCACTGACTTATGTTCCTGGTAGGTAATTGATTTAGTGGGTCAGTTGCTGGCATTATATCTGTCTATTTACACGAGTAAATTTATTACTCGTTAAAGACCCTTGGAAGTTATCCTCAATCATCTCATTGATGTGCATGAGAGAGAGAGAGAGAGAGAGAGAGAGAGAATAAGTTTAAGTAAAAATATTCTCAACACATGGAACTGCTAGAAGGGAGAGAGAGAGACAGAGAGAGAGACAGAGAGAGAGAGAATAAGTTTAAGTGAAAATATTCTCAACACATGGAACTGCTAGAAGGTAGAGAGAGAGAGAGAGAGAATAAGAGAGAGAGAGTGAATAAGTTTAAGTAAAAATATTCTCAACACATGGAACTGCTAGAAGGTAGAGAGAGAGAGAGAGAGAGAGAATAAGTTTAAGTGAAAATATTCTCAACACATGGAACTGCTAAAAGGTAGAGAGAGAGAGAGAGAGAGTGAATAAGTTTAAGTGAAAATATTCTCAACACATGGAACTGCTAGAAGGTAGAGAGAGAGAGAGAGAATAAGTTTAAGTGAAAATATTCTCAACACATGGAACTGCTAGAAGGTAGAGAGAGAGAGAGAGAGAGAGAGAGAGAGAGAGAGAGAGAGAGAGAGAGAGTGAATAAGTTTAAGTAAAAATATTCTCAACACATGGAACTGCTAGAAGGTAGAGAGAGAGAGAGAGAGAGAGAGAGAGAGAGAGAGAGAGAGAGAGAGAGAGAATAAGTTTAAGTGAAAATATTCTCAACACATGGAACTGCTAGAAGGTAGAGAGAGAGAGAGAGAGAGAGAGAGAGAGAGAGAGAGAGAGAGAGAGAGTTTAAGTAAAAATATTTTCAACACATGGAACTGCTAAAAGGTAGAGAGAGAGAGAGAGAGAGAGAGAGAGAGAGAGAGAGAGAGAGAGAGAGAGTGAATAAGTTTAAGTGAAAATATTCTCAACACATGGAACTGCTAGAAGGTAGAGAGAGAGAGAGAGAGAGAAAGAGAGAGAGAGAGAGAATAAGTTTAAGTAAAAATATTCTCAACACATGGAACTGCTAGAAGGTAGAGAAAGAGAGAGAGAGAGAGAATAAGTTTAAGTAAAATAACCTCAACACATGGAACTGCTAGAAGGTAGAGAGAGAGAGAGAGAGAGAGAGAGAATAAGTTTAAGTGAAAATATTCTCAACACATGGAACTGCTAGAAGGTAGAGAGAGAGAGAGAGAGAGAGAGAGAGAGAGAGAGAGAGAGAGAGAGAGAGAGAGAGAGAGAGTTTAAGTAAAAATATTTTCAACACATGGAACTGCTAAAAGGTAGAGAGAGAGAGAGAGAGAGTGAATAAGTTTAAGTGAAAATATTCTCAACACATGGAACTGCTAGAAGGTAGAGAGAGAGAGAGAGAGAATAAGTTTAAGTAAAAATATTCTCAACACATGGAACTGCTAGAAGGTAGAGAGAGAATAAGTTTAAGTAAAAATATTCTCAACACATGGAACTGCTAGAAGGTAGAGAGAGAGAGAGAGAGAGAGAGAGAGTGAATAAGTTTAAGTGAAAATATTCTCAACACATGGAACTGCTAGAAGGTAGAGAGAGAGAGAGAGAGAGAGAGAGAGAGAGAGAGAGAGAGAGAGAGAGAGGGGGGGGGGGATTTGCAAGACAAAAGTGAGTTATCGAATTATTAGCCAGAAAGTTTTGATTAGCGGTCAGGGTTGGGGGCAGCTTTTGAATGGCAGTGATCATGCTGGGGTGACATGTTGGCCTTTGACCCCTGACATAATCGGGTATATAGCGGCTCTGGCCAAACACTCTCTCTCTCTCTCTCTCTCTCTCTCTCTCTCTCTGAAAGAAATCACATAACTTTTTATTTTCACAGTAGTTCTTCTTAATTTGTTCAAAGATAATTCTCTCTCTCTCTCTCTCTCTCTCTCTCTCTCTCTCTCTCTCTCTCTCTCTCTCTCTATATATATATATATATATATATATATATATATATATATATATATATATATATATATATATATATACTGTATATATATATATATATATATATATATATATATATATATATATATATATATATATATATATATCCTTCTGAAAGAAATCACTTAATGCTTGATTTCCATGCATTAGATTATTTTAAACTATTACATACAGCGAGTCTCTCTCTCTCTCTCTCTCTCTCTCTCTCTCTCTCTCTCTCTCTCTCTCTCTCTCTCTCTCAAGGAATCACATGATCCTTTATTTTCTTTAGTATTTTTCTTAAACTTATTACTTATAACAAGTCTCTCTCTCTCTCTCTCTCTCTCTCTCTCTCTCTCTCTCTCTCTCTCTCTCTCTCTCTCTCTACATCGCATGAGGCTCTGCTTTCGAATGTAGTAAATATTACCAAATCTAACATCCCATTTAAATACCCTTTAAATAGTTATGTAGTATAATCTTAGAATTCTTTGCTTTTGTGTATGTCTTATCTCTTCCTGAGCGTCACTAAACAATCTTTTGATTTATCTTCCTATTTCCCCAATTCAATAAGCCCAAGCGGGGGGTGGGGGGCGGTTAGTGCCGTCACTGCACCTCACAGGGTGCACTGTAGGCATTACTAAAGGTTCTTGGCAGCGTCCCTTCCTTAGGCCCCTAGCTGCAACCCCTTTCATTCCTTTTACTGTACCTCCATTCATATTATCTTTCTTGCATCTTGCTATCCACCCGTTCTTAACAATTATTTCATAGTGCAACTGCGAGGTTTTCCTCCTGTTGCACCTTTCAAACCTCCTTTGCTCTCGATTTTCGTTTCAGCGCTGAATGACCTCATAGGTCCCAGCCCTTGGTCTTTGGCCTAAGTCTTAAATTCCTGTCGTATCCCATTCATTAAGCTAGATTATGGAATCGATATTTTGCCCTTCCCTCTAACGTTCGTGGTGCATTCAGCTTGGGGAAAGATACAAGAATTAAGACTAAAAAAGTTCAGTTATGCGTATGTCCTGTTTTTTTATTTATTTATTTTGGAAGAATTTGATCGATTCTGACGCTTTGCATTGTTACATCATCCCGCTTAGAATGTAACTGCCTTTCAATAGCCCTAATAAGTTTTTACTAAAAGAAATATGTCATTACTTACATGTGTGCAACTAAGGGGAACGTATTTTTCCAACTGACTGTTGATGATAAAATTCGCGACTAGTGAATTACAGATTGTAGCAGATCTAAAGTAGAAACGAAGCGTTTGTCTTCACTTATTTCTTTTTATTATTTCGAAACGGCGTTCTCGCAGCCACCACAGGCTAACAGAAAACAGCAGAAATAAAAAAAAAATTAAAAATTACCGTTTTCGCTCATATATTCTCCCAGGCGTTGGTTAACCAAGTCACTGAGCTGATAGAGGCCGATGTCTTTAATACACACATCATCACCGGACTCCAATGGAGCCGCCATATTGGTACTCCCAGCATTCGCAGAGTCTAATGTATACTGACCGACCATGTACTGCCTCTGCTCAGGTGCTGCGATGCATAATCATGAAACGTAATGGTTGTCAGGAGCACCGAGCGTTGGCGCGGCTTCATTTGATTTCGTTCATTCGCATGGAAGAAAGCGCAGCCTGTTGTTGTAAAGGGATCTGTGTGTGCTCTTTAACTGGTATTGATAATTAGGGAGCACCGCTCCCCTCCCTTTCTCATTCATTCTCGCCGAGTACGAGGTTGATTTCGGCTCTGTTGTTTTCCCTAAACAGTTCTCTTTCATTCATAAACATTTTTAAATGTTCGTGAGGGTTTCCAGTTTAAAGTTTTCCGTGCATCTCGAATCTCTTTCTCTCATACCGTTTGTTCTTCATTCATAAACATTTCCTGTGCGTTCCTGAGGGTTTCTTGTTTGTTCTACATTGTTAAACCTCTCCTAAACGTTCCTGAAGGTTTCCTATTTGTTCTTCATTCATAAAAATTTCTCAGACGTTCCTGAGGGTTTCTTGTTTGTTCTTCATTCATAAACATCTCCTAAACGTTCCCTAGTGTTTCCAGGATAACGTTTTCTGTGGATGATAAATCTCTCTCTTGTACAGTTTGTTCTTCATTCATGAACATTTTCTAAACGTTCCTGAGGGTTTCCGGTTTAACGTTTTCTGTGCATCTCTATTCTCTCTTCATTCATGAACATTTCTCAAACGTTCCTGAGTGTTTCCAGGTTAACGTTTTCTGTGGGTGTTAAATCTCTCATACAAATTATCCTTTAAATATGATCTGGTCCTTATTCTTCTGAATTTCATAAATATACAAATAAATGTAGACATTTTAATTCATATATCGTGAATCATTCTTTCTGTTCAGTGATCCGCGATATATAAATTAAAATGTCTTTACATTTATTTGTATATTTATGAAATTAAGAAGAATAAAGACTAGATCATATTTAAAGGATTATTTATATGAGAGATTTAACACCCACAGAAAACGTTAACCTGAAAACACTCAGGAACGTTTGAGGAATGTTCATGAATGAAGAGAGAAGAGAGATGCACAGAAAACGTTAAACCGGAAACCCTCAGGAACGTTTGAGAAATTTGTATGAGTGAAGAACAAACAAGAATAGAGAGACGAAGGAAAATAAAATGCCGTTGGAACATCAGAGCTTTCACCCGCTTATCAGGGGGAACCTTTTTGGGCTGAAGGAGGCCACAATGCAAATAGGTGTGAACCTCTGATCCTTTTCTTATTAATTCTACTTCAATACATTTGCTTAATTTTTTTCCCACTTTATTTTTTTACTTTTTGTCGCAGAAGTGTGAATATTGTGTCAGACTTACTTTAAAAACACATCTGGATATCGGTACGAGATCTGGACATGAATATATGCGAATGAAAATCGTATTATATTTAATACGTATTATATTTAATACGTATAGTCTTTTTATGGGGTTAAGAGTGCGGGAAGTTTTTTTTTATTCATTAACCTCATTCCAAAGAAATTAAATTTTTGAGAAGAAAATTGAAGAAAGATAGCGTTGACACTCTCAGAAATGATTGATTGACAGTTTTGGCGTCTTGAAATTTAATCAACTTCAGACGTTAAAAGATTCCAATTCACGTTAAATCATGTTATCAGACATGTTGAGAATTTATACTGTGGTGAGAAAGGACGGATTTCTGCTTTAAATTCAAAGTACATCTCACCTGATATGCTCAGGTTCTTTGGTTATTAACAGGTGTTGAGATCATCTCTCTCTCTCTCTCTCTCTCTCTCTCTCTCTCTCTCTCTCTCTCTCTCTCTCTCTCTCTCTCACACACACATGTGGTGATGAATTCTTTATATCTCTCTCTCTTTCTCTTTCTCTTACATGTGGTGAGGAATTTCTCTCTCTCTCTCTCTCTCTTTCTCTTTCTCTTACATGTGGTGAGGAATTTCTCTCTCTCTCTCTCTCTCTCTCTCTCTCTCTCTCTCTCATGTAGTGAAGAATTCTGTCACAGTTCAATAAATATCCTGCTATCTAAACACATTCTCTTCTTATCAGGACTCTTCCTCTGCCTTCTTACGCTTTCCGATTGCTAAAGTGTTTTCATAAATATTTTAAGGACTTATATAGACTGCAACATACATCATTACTTTGGTTTTTGCAAAGTACCATATTTCAGGAGACAGTAAGAAGAGGTGGAATAAGTAAATTCCATATAGCACGCGAAATAAAATAAGAAAACTGGGGTGGGGCTAAGAACGAAGTTAGAGAGAGAGAGAGAGAGAGAGATTATTTTTTTTTTTATCAAGACAGAGGACGTGACCATTTCCACCCTATCTTCCATC
Source organism: Macrobrachium rosenbergii (assembly GCF_040412425.1). Lineage (NCBI taxonomy): Eukaryota > Metazoa > Arthropoda > Malacostraca > Decapoda > Palaemonidae > Macrobrachium > Macrobrachium rosenbergii. Next base: position 5,127,071 of record NC_089746.1, on the reverse strand, counting down.
AAAGCGTCGACCGAACTAATTATACTCGCGATCGCCTCCCTGCTGGTAAGAGATTGCCAGCCCTTCAGAGAATAATCGAATAATTGCTGATGGGTGTTGGTCTGCTTTGAGCCAGGATCTTGCCAGGAACTACCAGCAACGACCACAACGACTCCGGCTATGGGATCCTATCCAGGACGAGGAGCGTCTCTCGTAAGAAAGAAAAAAAGGATACCAACAGTTGGATCAAGTGTTGAGGACGATAAGTGCCCCCTCTTAAGAAAGAAAAAAAGATACCAACAGTTGGACCAAGTGTTGAGGACGATAAGTGCCCCCTCGTAAGAAAGAAAAAAAGATACCAACAGGTGGACCAAGTGTTGAGGACGATAAGTGCCCCCTCTTAAGAAAGAAAAAAAGATACCAACAGTTGGACCAAGTGTTGAGGACGATAAGTGCCCCCTCGTAAGAAAGAAAAAAAGATACCAAAAGTTGGACCAAGTGTTGAGGACGATAAGTGGCCCCTCGTAAGAAAGAAAAAAAAAAGATACCAACAGTTGGATCAAGTGTTGAGGACGATAAGTGCCTCGGAAGAAAAAAAAAAGATACAACAGTTGGATCAAGTGTTGAGGACGATAAGTACCCCCTCTTAAGAAAGAAAAAAAAGATACCAACAGTTGGATCAAGTGTTGAGGACGATAAGTGGCCCCTCGTAAGAAAGAAAAAAAGGATACCAACAGTTGGATCAAGTGTTGAGGACGATAAGTGCCCCCTCTTAAGAAAGAAAAAAAGATACCAACAGTTGGACCAAGTGTTGAGGACGATAAGTGCCCCTCGTAAGAAAGAAAAAAGATACCAACAGTTGGACCAAGTGTGTTGAGGACGATAAGTGCCCCCTCTTCAGAAAGAAAAAGATACCAACAGTTGGACCAAGTGTTGAGGACGATAAGTGGCCCCTCGTAAGAAAGAAAAAAAAATAGATACCAACAGTTGGATCAAGTGTTGAGGACGATAAGTGCCTCCTCGTAAGAAAAAAAAAAGATATCAACAGTTGGATCAAGTGTTGAGGACGATAAGTACCCCTCGTAAGAAAGAAAAAAATACCAACAGTTGGATCAAGTGTTGAGGACGATAAGTGGCCCCTCGTAAGAAAGAAAAAAGGATACCAACAGTTGGATCAAGTGTTGAGGACGATAAGTGCCCCTCTTAAGAAAGAAAAAGATACCAACAGTTGGACCAAGTGTTGAGGACGATAAGTGCCCCTCGTAAGAAGAAAAAGATACCAACAGTTGGATCAAGTGTTGAGGAAGATAAGTGCCCCTCTTAAGAAAAAAAAAAGATACACCAACAGTTGGACCAAGTGTTGAGGACGATAAGTGCCCCCTCGTAAGAAGAAAAAAAGATACCAACAGTTGGACCAAGTGTTGAGGACGATAAGTGGTCCCTCGTAAGAAAGAAAAAAAAAAAGGATACCAACAGTTGGATCAAGTGTTGAGGACGATAAGTGGCCCCTCGTAAGAAAAAAAAAAAGATACCAACAGTTGGACCAAGTGTTGAGGACGATAAGTGCCCCCTCTTACGAAAGGAAAAAAGATACCAACAGTTGGACCAAGTGTTGAGGACGATAAGTGGCCCCTCGTAAGAAAGAAAAAAAAGATACCAACAGTTGGACCAAGTGTTGAGGACGATAAGTGGCCCCTCTTAAGAAAGAAAAAAAGATACCAACAGTTGGACCAAGTGTTGAGGACGATAAGTGCCCCCTCTTAAGAAAGAAAAAAAGATACCAACAGTTGGACCAAGTGTTGAGGACGATAAGTGGCCCCTCTTAAGAAATAAAAAAAGATACCAACAGTTGGACCAAGTGTTGAGGACGATAAGTGGCCCCTCGTAAGAAAGAAAAAAAAAAGATACCAACAGTTGGATCAAGTGTTGAGGACGATAAGTGCCTCCTCGTAAGAAAAAAAAAGATACCAACAGTTGGATCAAGTGTTGAGGACGATAAGTACCCCCTCGTAAGAAAGAAAAAAAAGATACCAACAGTTGGATCAAGTGTTGAGGACGATAAGTGGCCCCTCGTAAGAAAGAAAAAGGATACCAACAGTTGGATCAAGTGTTGAGGACGATAAGTGCCCCTCTTCAGAAAGAAAAAGATACCAACAGTTGGACCAAGTGTTGAGGACGATAAGTGCCCCTCGTAAGAAAAAAAAAAGATACCAACAGTTGGACCAAGTGTTGAGGACGATAAGTGCCCCCTCTTCAGAAAGAAAAAAAGATACCATCGGTTGGACCAAGTGTTGAGGACGATAAGTGGCCCCTCGTAAGAAGAAAAAAAGATACCAACAGTTGGACCAAGTGTTGAGGACGATAAGTGGCCCCTCGTAAGAAAGAAAAAAAAAGATACCAACAGTTGGATCAAGTGTTGAGGACGATAAGTGCCCCCTCGTAAGAAAGAAAAAAAAATACCAACAGTTGGATCAAGTGTTGAGGACGATAAGTGCCCCCTCGTAAGAAAGAAAAAGATACCAACAGTTGGACCAAGTGTTGAGGACGATAAGTGCCCCTCGTAAGAAAGGAAAAAAGATACCAACAGTTGGACCAAGTGTTGAGGACGATAAGTGCCCCCTCGTAAGAAAGAAAAAAAAGATACCAACAGTTGGATCAAGTGTTGAGGACGATAAGTGCCCCTCGTAAGAAAGAAAAAAGATACCAACAGTTGGATCAAGTGTTGAGGACGATAAGTGCCCCTCGTAAGAAAGAAAAAGATACCAACAGTTGGATCAAGTGTTGAGGACGAAAGAAAGAAAAAAAGATACCAACAGTTGGATCAAGTGTTGAGGACGATAAGTGCCCCCTCGTAAGAAAGAAAAAGAAAATACCAACAGTTGGATCAAGTGTTGAGGACGATAAGTGCCCCCTCGTAAGAAAAAAAAAAAAGATACCAACAGTTGGATCAAGTGTTGAGGACGATAAGTGCCCCTCGTAAGAAAGAAAAAGATACCAACAGTTGGATCAAGTGTTGAGGACGATAAGTGCCCCTCTTCAGAAAGAAAAAAAAAGATACCAACAGTTGGATCAAGTGTTGAGGACGATAAGTGCCCCCTCGTAAGAAAGAAAAAAGATACCAACAGTTGGATCAAGTGTTGAGGACGATAAGTGCCCCCTCGTAAGAAAGAAAAAAAAAGATACCAACAGTTGGATCAAGTGTTGAGGACGATAAGTGCCCCCTCGTAAGAAAGAAAAAAGATACCAACAGTTGGATCAAGTGTTGAGGACGATAAGTGCCCCTCGTACGAAAGAAAAAGATACCAACAGTTGGATCAAGTGTTGAGGACGATAAGTGCCCCTCGTAAGAAAGAAAAAAAGATACCAACAGTTGGATCAAGTGTTGAGGACGATAAGTGCCCCTCGTAAGAAAGAAAAAAGATACCAACAGTTGGATCAAGTGTTGAGGACGATAAGTACCCCCTCGTAAGAAAGAAAAAAAAAAGATACCAACAGTTGGACCAAGTGTTGAGGACGGTAAGTGCCCCTCGTAAGAAAGAAAAAAAAAGATACCAACAGTTGGATCAAGTGTTCAGGACGATAAGTGCCCCCTCTTAAGAAAGAAAAAAAAGATACCAACAGTTGGATCAAGTGTTGAGGACGATAAGTGCCCCCTCGTAAGAAAGAAAAAAAAGATACCAACAGTTGGATCAAGTGTTGAGGACGATAAGTGCCTCCTCGTAAGAAAAAAAAGATACCAACAGTTGGATCAAGTGTTGAGGACGATAAGTGCCTCCTCGTAAGAAAAAAAAAGATACCAACAGTTGGATCAAGTGTTGAGGACGATAAGTGCTCCCTCTTTAGAAAGAAAAAAAAAGATACCAACAGTTGGATCAAGTGTTGAGGACGATAAGTGCCCCCTCTTAAGAAAGAAAAAAAAGATACCAACAGTTGGATCAAGTGTTGAGGACGATAAGTGCCCCCTCGTAAGAAAGAAAAAAAAAAGATACCAACAGTTGGATCAAGTGTTGAGGACGATAAGTGCCTCCTCGTAAGAAAAAAAAAAGATACCAAAAGTTGGATCAAGTGTTGGAGGACGATAAGTGCCCCCTCATAAGAAAGAAAAAATAGACACCAGCAACAGGATCCTAACCAGGACGAGGAATGACCCCTCGTATGAAAAAATATAAAAAAGACACCAGCAACAGAATCCTAACTAGGACGAGGAGTATTCCCTCATAAGAAAAGGAAAAAAAGACACCAGCAACGGGATCAAGTGTTAGGAGAGGGAGGAGTATTCCCTCATAAAAAAAAAAACACCAGCAACAGGATTAAGAATTAGGAGGACGAGGAATGTCCCCTCGTAAGAAAGAAAAAAATTCACCAGCAGCAGGATGCTAACAAGGACGAGGAGTGTCCCCTCATAAGAAAGAAAGAAAAAAAAAACATTCTGAGGTTTGGTTGTGATGAGGCTTTGTAAGAAGAGGAGTGGTAGGTGAATGGGAAGATAAACAGCAAGGGAGGGGGAAGCCTTGTGAGGGGAACGGCCTGCAGAGTGTCGTGGGGTGGGGGTGGGCGTGGGGGAGGGGAGAATTCGCCGATCATTCATTGAAGCCGCTCCGATCACCAGTCAGGTTAATAGCACGGCCGAGAGCTAAAACGCCAATCTTCAAGTTTGATAAAGTCGTGTGTTTGGGATAGCCTGGATTTCGCTGGCTTGCATGGACAAGTAGCAGTGTTTAAAAGCAGATGATGCGAAAAAGAATGGATGTGTGTGTGTGTGTGAGAGAGAGAGAGAGAGAGAGAGAGAGAGAGGGAGAGTTTGTAAATAATTTGGACAAATCAAAAACATTGAGTGAAGACCTAGTTTGGTCGTTCGTCGTAAACGTGGTACGACCCCAGCAGCGATCTCTTCAACAATAGCAAACCATTCCCCCTTCCCCCTTCCCAAGCCCCCATCTCTCTCTCTCTCTCTCTCTCTCTCTCTCTCTTGAAGCATCCGCCATCTATAGGACACCAGCGATGACATGCACATTTTAGTAGGGTGCTGGCATCTTTGTTCAGACTAATTGTTTTGACTTCTCTCTCCACCGCTCATACGCTACGTCTCTCTCTCTCTCTCTCTCTCTCTCTCTCTCTCTCTCTCTCTCTCTCTCTCTCTCTCTCTCAACGACCCCCCTTGGTCAGCCTTTAGAGTCCTTGATCCTGCACTGCCGGAGTGTCTTATACTTTTTTTTTTTTACTTTGCTATTAAGGCTCGCAATAGGATTATTATGTCAGCCATTTTTCATTGAACCTTTCAAAAGGATTTTCATAATTATCTGTTATGATACTTTAGTTCCCTTGGAAGTAGAGGATAACACTACTGGCATTAGGTTCTCGTGAATATTTCTATAGTATTTTGTCTTACAGTTAGTATTGGTACCCACTCAGGCATTATGGTTTCAGTATGTATACTGAACATTATTCGTTTTTTTCTGAAAACAAATAGCAAGGCAATATTTAACTGAAGCGTGAACTCTCCAATTCACGTTGACGTGACAAATGGCCACAGTTTTTTTTATATTCTTTCAGTCTGTCCATTTTATTATTATTCTATCAGAGCAATTATACATAACATTATTTTACAATTCAAATTTCCACGTTCATTTTTTAACGATTTTCTGTTCCACTGGATTTTTTTAGATATGAGATCTCTGTGTGGTTTTTCTGCAATCGATTCTGTTTGGAAAGTTTTCACATAGTTACGGAAGGAGTGACTTCAATGCCTCACGATTTTGTAAAGGTATCTTTCCTACTCACTCGGAAAAATGTCTCTTGAGATGTTTGTGTAAAAGTTGAATTAATTTCTTTCTGATTTTGGCCAAATCTCCAGTAGTGCCTTCCCAGATAGTCTCCTACATTCCTGCTGTTGGTGTCTTACCATTTCGCCTGGTCCCCACTCCCTCCGTCCGGGGAAACAACCTCCCCGACATCAAGTCGTTTGTTACAGGGTGAACAACCTGTATCCTATACCCACCCCCTGTGTTGGGAAGAACCAACATTTTCCCCAGGCCCACTCCCTGTGCTCGAAAAGACCAACCTATTACCCGTTGCCCTTAACCCCTCCCTCCTCCCCATTCCCTGTGCTAAGGGGACCAACCCACTCCCTGATCATCGATTCCCTCCTCGATCGAGTTAATGAATTTAATGAGGGAATATTATGACTTCATGGCTGAAGCTATCTGTTATAAGGGAAAGGTTTTAATGAAGGAGGAACTCGGTCGTAAATAATGGAAGCATTTGATGATAGTGAGGATTTCGAAACGGCGCTTGTGATGGGCGATGCTGTTGTCGGCACCCCCTTTGTTTACGGTTGCGTTGAGTCGTCGTTTGGCGTTAAAAGATGGATGGTGTTGCTGATGCTGTGGTATGGTGTTGCTGATTCTGTGGGATGGCGTTGCTGATGCTGTGGTATGGCGTTGCTGATGTTGTGGCATGGCGTTGCTGATGCTGTGGTATGGCGTTGCCGATGCTGTGGTATGGCGTTGACGATGCTGTGGTATGGCGTTGCTGATGCTGTGGTATGGCGTTGACGATGCTGTGGTATGGCGTTGCCGATGCTGTGGCATCGCGTTGCTGATGCTGTGGTATGGCGTTGCCGATGCTGTGGTATGGCGTTGCCGATGCTGTGGTTTGCTGATGGCGTTGCTGAAAGCGTTGCTGATGCTTTGGTATGGCGTTGCCGATGATGCGTTGCCGATGCTGTATATGGCGTTGCCGATGCTGTGGTGATGCTGTGGCATGGCGTTGCTGATGCTGTGGCATGGCGTTGCTGATGCTTTGGTATGGCGTTGCTGATGCTTTGGTATGCTGTGGTATGGCGTTGCCGATGCTGTGGTATGGCGTTGCTGATGCTGTGGCATGGCGTTGCTGATGCTGATGGCGTTGCTGATGCTTTGGTATGGCGTTGCTGATGCTTGTGGTGTGGCGTTGCGTTGCTGATGCTGTGGCATGGCGTTGCTGATGCTGTGGCATGGCGTTGCTGATGCTGTGGCGTTGCCGATGCTGCGTTGCCGATGCCGATGCTGTGGTATGGCGTTGCTGATGCTGTGGCATGGCGTTGCTGATGCTGTGGCGTGGCGTTGCTGATGCGGTATGGCGTTGCCGATGCCGTTGCCGATGCTGTGGGCGTTGCTGATGCTGTGGCATGGCGTTGCTGATGCTGTGGCATGGCGTTGCTGATGCTTTGGTATGGCGTTGCCGATGCTGTGGTATGGCGTTGCCGATGCTGTGGTATGGCGTTGCCGATGCTGTGGTATGGCGTTGCTGATGCTGTGGCATGGCGTTGCTGATGCTGTGGCATGGCGTTGCTGATGCTTTGGTATGGCGTTGCTGATGCTGTGGCATGGCGTTGCTGATGCTGTGGCATGGCGTTGCTGATGCTGTGGCATGGCGTTGCTGATGCTTTGGTATGGCGTTGCCGATGCTGTGGCATCGCGTTGCTGATGCTGTGGTATGGCGTTGCCGATGCTGTGGTATGGCGTTGCTGATGCGCAGGTTTAATTTAACCTATTATTTAAACAGATGGTATTAAATGAATGTGATTAAGATACAATTACAAGTTTAGTTAAGCTTCATTTTCGTTTATAGCAATTTATTTTTTCTGTTTAAAGCTTGGTATATAACAATTTATATTTTCTTTTATTATTTCCCTGCTGAATTAACGCTCTTAGATATCTCTTTTCGTGTTACTTTTAATATTTTATTTTGATTGTAAGATATGCAAAATGATCATGATTACATACAACGCATGCAGATGTGATCACTACTAGTCAATGAATATTAAAGCATGCTCCAAGTCAGGATTTTGACAATTACATTTAAGGTATCGTACCGCATAATTTATCACAGTGTATTATTTTGAATCCGGCTTCTGCATTTATGGGCTGCTTGTATATGCTTCGGGATTATCTGTTTTCCTTGTGAAAAATTTTCCATATGAAGCGAGATGGCTATCGTGGAAGCTCAGGTTTATACACAAACTACGAACCTGGTGTTAAATGCCTCCCTTGTTTCACTATTTCTAACTTCAGTTCTAGATAGAATAGTGACGTTTAGACCACGAACTCTGCTACATTTGAAAGGTGATTTCTACAAATCGGCCTTTCGTGAAATTTCCCTCGGACTGCGATGTTTCTGCAAGAAGAAAATTGCAAGCACATAATTGGACTGATGGAAGTACTATCCATATTTTTTGTGTCTTGGACTTTCCTCCCTCCATATTTACTGCTCTCTCTCTCTCTCTCTCTCTCTCTCTCTCTCTCTCTCTCTCTCTCTCTCTCTCTCTCTCTCTCTCTCTCTCTCTCTCTCTCTCTCTCTCTCTCTCTCACACAGTTACAATCTTGTCTTACTGAAATGTTCTCGACTTTACGTTTGCCTCCTGATTTGACTTCAGTACTTGGATTGGAATTATCCCCTCTGGTATCTGGTGCCGTGCCCTTTAAAACAAAATTTGCCGATTTCGTCCAATTGGCGAGTTTGTCCTTACTCTGAAGAAATGCTTTGAGATCAGCTGTTCCCGAATGCTTAGGCCCTTAACTAATTCTCTGACATTTGCGGAGGAAGAGATACAATTTACTATGAAGGGCTATGAGAGGAAAATAACATTAAAATGGACCTTACTATAGGCCGTTAACTGATTCTGTAACTTCTACAGAGGAAGAGTTAACAATTTACAGTGAAGAGCTATGTGAAGAAAATAACATTAAAATGGACCTTACTATAGGCCATTAACTGACTCTGTAACTTCTACAGAGGAAAAGATACAATTTACAATGAAGAGATATGAGAGGATTATAGTATAGACCAAAGTTTAATGAGTAAATCCAGATAGCGCTAGATGACATCCGGACAAGTGAGCACCGAAAAATGTGGCTCAAGAACATTAGATTCAGCGTTGAGATAATTATTCTTTTCTATATTGATTGGACGGCGGTTTCAAAGCTTCAGAGACCTCTGGATGAACTTGGCGTTGGTTCATCTGCAATGCATCCGACTGGAGGCTTTTCATTGTGCAATCTGCTAAGATCGCCTGAGTGGTTCTGCCAGTCTAGATGAGCGTCACACAAACCGTCGCGTTTGGCCCCTTTTTTGAAGGGGTTCACAGATGAATGGTTCCCATCCATACCATACCATACGCGCGCTCTCTCTCTCAGTAGATAAGTACAAAAGAGGCAAATATTCATTGCTTTTATACTGTATACAAAAGAGGCGAATATTCCTTGCTTTTCTCTCTCTCTCTCTCTCTCTCTCTCTCTCTCTCTCTCTCTCTCTCTCTCTCTCTCTCTCTCTCAAAATAGATAAGTATAAAAGAGGCAAATATTCATTGCTTCACACACACACACACATACACAGTAGATGAGTAAAAGAGGTAAATAGTAATTCTCTCTCTCTCTCTCTCTCTCTCTCTCTCTCTCTCTCTCTCTCTCTCTCTCTCTCTCTCAAGGTACAAATATATCGAATAATCTCATCCATTCCATTGGTACATCTCTCCTTCTTAGGGTCTTTTTTCATGTTCGGTATAAATCTCTTGTTAGTCAGTTGGGTCATAAGGAGCTATCTTTCTATACGTCTTGGCTGATTAATTGTCAGCCAAAAATTAATTCGTTTTTTCTCTTTCTTGTCATAATTGTGATCACTCCTTTCATTTTCTCTTTCTTCCATCTAACTTTCCACCCACTCCTAACAATTGATTCATAGTGCAACTGCTTTGAGGTTTTCCTCCTGTTACACCTTTCGAACCTTTTACTGTCGGTTTCCGTTTCAGCAGTGAATGACCTCATAGGTCCCAGTGCTTGGCCTTTGGCTTAAATTCTATATTCTATTCAATTAATTGTGATCACATAGTTTTTTCTCGTCCTGCTATATCGGAGGAATTGGTTATTGACGTTGTCTACAGGTTGATGACCGAGGTAGTTAGATCCCTTCTTTTGCCCGAATTTGTTTCGAAGGGTGATATTCAAGGTGGTCCATATTTCTGGGAGGCAATTCCCGAGATGTGACCGAGCACCGGGACCTTTCCCTGAAAAAAACGGGACGTCATATCTTAAAAATTAAGCATAGAATTGTCTTGAGAATAATCGCATTATGTATCCCACACCCAAATTACTGCAGAGATATTAACCTAACCTAACCTAGGGGCATGGCTAAAAACCGGGCCTGGTGCGATACTAGCACACATCCCAGGAATTTGCTTCGGGAGTTCACCTTTCCCGTTTGCATAACGGAAATTTATTTGCCTAGCCTTGTCAGTGGGTTTCCCTTGCCTCATGCAAACGTACGCACAAACGTGCATTATATATATATATATATATATATATATATATATATATATATATATATATATATATATATATATATATATATATATATATATATATATATATATAGATAAGATAGATAGATATATATAGATAAATATATATATATATATATATATAAAATATACTGTATATATATATATATTTAAATGTGTGTATGTATATATATACGAAAATATATGTATATATATATATTTACAGTATATATGTATGGACAGTAACAAAGATATTTCAAGATACTTATTTCGTTGAAGTTCCTTCCCTGCCGAAGCGCACACCGGTAGCGCCTCGGAAAATTCATTTCTATCATAAACTGCGCAATCTCGCAATCTCCAACCAATCTCGGAATGGCGGCCGGGCCACTCCCGCCATGGCTAGCAAGCAAAAATTTTTTTTCTTCTTCCTCTCTCCAGAAAACCTCTCGGCACGATGCTCAGTCACGCAAGAATCCCATCTGCGTGTCCGATTGATATTTTATTACGCGCTGCTGCGATGTTCACCAAAGGCAATCAGCAAGTAATGGACAGATGAAATGACAGTTATTACGACGTAGAGTGTTTCGAATTTGTTAGCTGAGAGAGAGATGGCCCGGGAATGAAAACCTCCTCTCGTAGAGCAAGGACTTTTTGTCTTAAAAAAAGTTTCTAGCAGAGGTGGAAGGGGTTTCTTTTCTTTTGTATTCATGTGGGCGGTATGTGGTCTTCATGTCCGTATTTTTTCATCGGAATCTAGTCATCATATGTTGCCAGTAATTGAAAATAATCATAGTAGCATGAGTCTTGACATGGAGAAACAAATCTGCAGTTAGGTATGGGTTCAAATATATTGAAAAATGGGTAGCATGCAAAACTTGGAGACATGGATATTCAGTGTCACTTGTGGGATGGGGGTCCAGGCGGGACGAAGCCCTCCTTGCCATGTCAGGGCATGGCAACCTAAGTTAGGTTAGAAAGGTAAGGTCTGTTTGGGTCAGGGCACGGTACTCTAGGAAAGGTTAGGATTTCTCACCCCTACCCCTGTCTCCCCAGTCTGCATCCGCTCTCTGTAGAGAGCTTTCGGGAATCTGTTCGATTTCCCTTTTTTAATCTGATACAAAGTGTATTTGATCACTAAGTGTATCTGCGAAAACAGGATTTGCCTTTGTGCAGTTCGGCTCAAAAGTAGTTTACAGAAAAGGGTTCGGAGGTTAATCGTGCTTTTTAAGGACTTTCTGTCTATGCAGCCGTAAGTCCCGTACTCGGGGCTTTCTATCCCTTAAACCCCAAGCACCTCACACACGAGAAGTTAACAAGTTTTGAATCATGCTCGAAACATTGCCTCAGTCACGTTTACACAAATGTTCCAAGTAACTCTTTGGGACGTTCAGACGCGCGAACTTGTTCGGAGGCACACTAGGACGGATACTTCTAACCTGGAATATTTGTCGGAATAACCATTTATATTTTCTTTAAGAAATGATTGCAGTATAGTTAGTGAATTTCCCGAATACGGTTATGACCTGTTTAGATGCATGCATGTACCATGTACCTGACATGTTACAATCATTAGTTATGGCATTGTTGTAGGCTAAAAGAGTAACCTTCCTTAACAAGTCAGATTCTTCAATTTTCTTTCCATGGAGAGGACTGGAAACTCAAACGTTTAAATGAAAAGTTTACCGCGCTATCCACGCATTCCAGGGGTTCTAGAGAAGCATGAAGACTTATAAATATAAGCGAGTAAACGAATACATTCCTGCTTATGTAAACGTGCATTTGCATGAATATTTGCATGTAGACGACGGTGGTGCTTCCAATTTCTTTTGCTTCAAGTTTTGTTAATTCTTTACAGAAATTCTTTATCAAGAGTCTCTGAAATTTGTGCTAAACGTCATAGTTATTGTAAATACAATTTTATAATTGAAACATTTCTTCGCCAACCAAGTAAATAGCTTCATTTTAGAAGAGGATATGGGCTTGTAGTGTGATGTTGTGACTATGCAGATTCGTTTAAAAAATTATGAGTATTTTCCATGTGCATATATGAGTTGTTTTACTAGAATTTCAGTTCCTTTTTTATTCGTTCCAACTTATGAATCTCTCTCTCTCTCTCTCTCTCTCTCTCTCTCTCTCTCTCTCTCTCTCTCTCTCTCTCTCTCTGTGCAAAGAGTCTTAATGAAGAAGCGGAATCAGTTATGTCCCGCCATTCCATAATTAAAAAAGCTAAACATTAGTTTTAAGGACTTCTGTGGCCTAATTGACCAACAGCAAGTTAATGGGGTCTTCGACCTTCAAGGGGTGAGAGAGAGAGAGAGAGAGAGAGAGAGAGAGAGAGAGAGAGAGAGAGAGAGAGAGAAAATACGAGTTGGTTGCTTTTGGTGGACAATGGGCACACTTGGGAAAGGTCTCTCCCTCACCATACCAACCCCACAAACCCCACCCTGTCAGTCCCATTCTTTAATGGAAAGGAATTGTTGTGTATAATTAAACTTTCGATATGAGTTCGGTCTGCTTTTGGGCTTTGCATTTCTCGTGTGACAGAACTCTTGGGGGAGATTTTAGTCGGTATTTGAAAAGCTGGATACAGTTATCAGTATATCAAGAGATATGAGGAGCCGTCTTTATATACAGATATATATATATATATATATATATATATATATATATATATATATATATATATATATATATATATATATATATATATATATATATATATTATATATATTCATGTGCATTCCTCCTCCTGTGTAGGTTAACACAGAAGCGTATTTTTAATATGGACGTCCCTATATGTAGTTCTACATGTGCCCCTCAACTTAATGGAATTCAGTAATATGCATTTTGCATTTTATATGTGAAACGGATTGAGAGAGAGAACGTACATCTATCATCCAATCAGAGTTCATGATTTATATTTTCCCTTGAAAGAGGGTGACAGAATGAGGCTGCTAACCCCCCGCCCTGCCCTGCGGTATGCCATACAGACTGGCATAGCTTGCTGGTCACCGCTCCAGGTACTTAACTTCGCCGGTTGCACGACCAACAGTACTTTTCTAATCGCGATTGTACAGCATCAGTAGATTTATGCAGATTCTATTTTAAAACTCTACGGGTTTTGTGCGCCTCATTTCAGTTATCTTAGTCTTTCACTTGCAACAACCTTAAAATTCATCTCATGTCCTGTCAAGGGAACTTATCATGGCTGTCATGGTGGCCTAGTGACTGGGAATTCGGCCTTAATGAATGAAAAACTATTTACGCAGTACGGAATCTCTATAGCATACTGAAGAGAATATCCCAAGAATTAAGATGCTCCTCAGGGTAACTTGCTACTCCAAGCAGGAATTCATCGGTGCTGTAGCTAGGGCCGTTATTTTACTTGTTGGGTATGAGGCGTTTTTAGCTTTATTCATAAAATTTCAATGTTTGAATTACTTGGCGGAGCAGTAACTGGACTCTATAACAATTAAATATTCTCTAACCAGATTGTATTACAGTGCGTAAGAATAGTCTATGAGGATCAATTTTTTATTTATTTACTTTAGCTTATGCTTTTGTCAAATCGTGTTGCTGAAGTGAATGCGCTCATTCCACTTCAGATTCAGTAAAACTGAAAGCAGCAAGAGAAGCCCAAGAAATACAGCATTATATCATCTTGTGAATGGTTAGCTGAGTTGAGTTTAGAAGAGGTCACTCATTTGTAGCTAATTGTGCATTTATATATGTGTATATATATATATATATATATATATATATATATATATATATATATATATATATATATATATATATATGTATGTGTGTGTTTGTGTGTGTCTCTCTCTCTCTCTCTCTCTCTCTCTCTCTCTCTCTCTCTCTCTGTAACACCTCAGTTCGGCTATCCAAGTGATACAGACGCAAGCCTTTCCATGAGATGGACGAATGAATCATAACAAAACGTTGTTTTCCCAAGATTATTTTCATTCCTTCCTATTATCCTTTGTTGTGTTTCTTTCCTTTTTTTCTATATCTTACGACAGACCGTGAAAACACTCGAACCCTCCTCTTGGGAGGATCGAGTGCTATTGTTTCATCTAGCATTGCAAGTCATTGCCATTTTTTTGTTTTCTGTGAAAGAAAACTATCGTGCTGGCTTTGTCCGTCCGTCCGCCCTATTTTTGTCCACAATTTTTCTGTCCGCCCTCAGATCTTAAAAACTGCCGAGGCTAGAGGGCTGCAAGTTTGTATGTTGAACATCCACCCTCCAATCATCAAACATACCAAATTGCAGCTCTCTAGCCTATGTAGGTTTTATTTTATTTAGTGTTAAAGTTAGCCATAATCGTGCTTCTGGCAACGATGTAGGACAGGCCACCACCAGGCCGTGGTTAAAGTTTCATGGTCCGCGACTCATACACCATTATACCGAGACCACCGAAAGATAGATCTGTTTTCGGTGGCCTTGATTATACGCTGTAGCGGCTGTACAGAAAACTTGATTGCATCGAAAAACTTCACATTTTTTTTTTTTTTTTTTTTTTTTTTTGTTATCGATCGGAAAGTGACTAGTGTTGGGGAATATAGATTGAATTGTTTATATTGTGTATCAAATAGTTTTTGGGTTTGTGCAGGTGCATATATACCTAAATTCTTTTAGAGTTCATTTTTTTAAATTTATTTTCCAGCTTTCATGAATGTATACTTCAGTTATAACACTTCTTACCGGAATCCCTAGGTCATGCGAAGGGTAAGCATTGCTTTGCGATGCAAAATATTATTTCGCTGATTCTTTGATATTTTCATTGAAATGTGTTCCTCATTTACAAATTTATTTTTAATGCATTGAAGGGTTGCACAAACGAGAGAGAGACACAAAATTTTATAAAGGCCTTTAGAGAGAGAGAGAGAGAGAGAGAGAGAGAGAGAGAGAGAGAGATCATTTACTACATTTATTCATCTTTCTTCAGTCACTCGAGCACCCCCTCCCCTCGTCCACTTATAATTCCTTCTTTCGCAATTAGTTTTATCATTTTTTCCCCGGGAGGGTCAGTCTCTCTCTCTCTCTCTCTCTCTCTCTCTCTCTCTCTCTCTCTCTCAGACCCATTATGATAAATAAAAAAAAGAACATCACTTCGGTTGAGAAGTAGTTGTCTTACAAAGGCCGTCGACACGATTCTTACACACCGACCCAGAAGGTCAGCAAGGGAGTGAGTCACAATACCCAGCCAACCTTTAAACGCTGCCCAAAGGCCGTTTTGCTGCCCACGTTAGTTGTAGTAGGAGTAGATATAGGAGGAGGAGTACTGTTTGTGGCAGTAGCGCTAGCAGCAATGGCTATGGTTTGTAGTGGGGGTAGAAGTGTTAGGTTAAATTTTTTTTTTTTTTTTTTTTTCTTTCTTGGTGTGTTTTGGGGTCGTGTGTCAAGATTAGCTAAAATTGGAGTTTTTTCTTGCTGATAGTCATTTTCAGAAATTAAGGACTTAGCAGTAATAGTAGTAGCAGTAGTTGTTGAATTGCAAAAGCAGTTGTTCTACTACTAGTAGCAGCAGCTGTAATGCAAATGTTGCTGCAAACCTTTTCTTGTTCTCGATATATGTAAATCAAACTGTTGGTATCATCTATAACACTGTCCAGTGTCTGTTTTGAATGTATTTTAGACCATGTAGTGGAAGTAGGTGATGTAGTTGTGGAGGATTTAGTAGCAGAAGTAGCAGCAATCTTTTGAATACTTTCTTGAAGTTTACAGTCGATCCTTGTGCCCGTGTTTTTGCTCAGAAACTTATTTCCGTGAAGATTTAACTACAACCATAATTTGAAACCTTCATGTTCCCCTTGAGTCTCATTTTGTGCTGGCATTTAATCCATGTCTGTGCCTTCTCTCTCTCTCTCTCTCTCTCTCTCTCTCTCTCTCTCTCTCTCTCTCTCTCTCTCTCTCTCTCTCAGTCACACAAGGTGCCATCTCTTATCTCTTACGGTATTATTAGATTTACCTTGATTAACAGATTTTATTCTATCGCTAAAAGAGGATTTTGCACGCATACACACACACACAAGCACACACACGGGATGGTAAACGGAGAAGGAACTTATATATATTATATGTATACAATATATATGTAATATATATACTGTATATGTATTACGTAAATATATAAATTATATATATATATATATATATATATATATATATATATATACATATATATATATATAGTATATATACATATATATATATATGTATATATATATATGTATGTGTGTATACACACACACAAGTACAGGTTAAGGCACATCAACTAAAGGGCAATCAAATTAATTTTTTTAAAACATAATAACCCCAAAATCGAAACGTGTATTTTAAAAATATAAAAAGACGTATTACTAAACCAATGCAATGTTATAGGAAAGACTCCTAAGGAATGCACATTCGAAAAGGAGGTAGTAGGAGAGAACAAATGCAGGTAAAGAGGCAGTAAAAAAAAAATAAATAAAAAAAAGGAGGCATGAAGGAGAATGTCGAAAGTGGCGCCTTAG
Organism: Macrobrachium rosenbergii; assembly: GCF_040412425.1. Lineage (NCBI taxonomy): Eukaryota > Metazoa > Arthropoda > Malacostraca > Decapoda > Palaemonidae > Macrobrachium > Macrobrachium rosenbergii. The sequence continues at coordinate 5,110,258 of NC_089746.1, read as the reverse complement.
AGGGGAAGACGAAGGAGACGAAAGCATAGGCAGAGAGAGAGAGAGAGAGAGAGAGAGAGAGAGAGAGAGAGAGAGAGAGAGAGAGAGAGAGATTGCAAAAGAAAAGACAGAGATGAAGGTAAGAGATGTGTAGAGAATGATAGAAAGATTAAAAGAATAATAGAAAAGTAAAAAGAAAAAGAGAGAGAGAGGGAGAGAATGCAGATGATAAGAGAGGTAGAAAAAGTAAGAGAGGAGTAGGGGACGGTAGAAAGATTAAAAGAATGATAGGAAAAGTAGAAGGAAAAAAGAGAGAGAGAGAGAGAGAGAGAGAGAGAGAGAGAGAGAGAGAGAGAGAGAGAGAGAGAGAGAGGAGAGAGAGAGAGAGAGAGAGAGAGAATGCGTAAGAAAACAGCAAACATGAGAGAGAGAGAGAGGGGTGGTAAAAAAAGCTAAGAGCTTGGTAAAGAACGAAAGAAATAAACAATTATATATAAAGGAGAAGGGAAAACACAGAGAGAGAGAGAGAGAGACCCATTTTTTTTTTTTTTTTTTTTTTTGCAAGCGAAGATTTTCCTCTGTTCCCTTTCACCCAGAGCGATAGCATCAGCAAGAGCCCCTAAAGAAATGCTTCTTGGCTGGGTCTAATTAAGACCACTGGAGGTATTATTATTTTGCGGCCCCGGAAAGAATTGCTCACTTTTCAAAATGTTTCGTTTGAGCTTTTAATTTCGTCGGATTGAAGTGAAAGCGTAACATTACGTAACTTTACGAAGATCTTATGGAGCTATGAATGCTTTCGTTCCTGAGGGCTACGGTTGTTGTTGTAATTGTTGTTATTGTTGGTCAAATGGGGCTAGTGTGTGTTTTTGTTTTTTGTTTTTATTTACTTTTTTATGGTCAGATCGTAGAAGGCGCCACTACTGTCCTTGTTTGAAATTACAGTAATCAATTGCAGCTAATAAAAGTGCTTTGGCTATCGATATATCATAGTGCCTCCTCCTCCTCCTCCTCCTCCTCCTCCTCCTCCTCCTCCTCCTCCTCCTCCTCCTCCTCCTCCTCCTCCTCCTCCTCCTCCGAGCCTACTTTCACTACGTTTGTGTTGGCATGAAGTCACCTGCTACTCACATGCTTTCAGAGAGGCGTTCCGTTTTGTTTTAAATTTAATGATCGCATATTTTTCTCCCTATTATGGTTTTGCTACTCCTTAGATATACTGTAATTATCTGGTCCGGGCATGTCAGGTTAACGTAACCTTCCGTAACGGGCATTGCCCTAACGGGTATTGCAACGTGCGGTAGGATACCCAAAATCCCGTAGGACACTCGTTCATCCTCGAGGGCTCTTGGCGACGACGGGGAGGAGGAGATCCTAGGGCGAAGGACCTTCTGGGGTCGTAGGAGATATTTGGGAAAGGGAAAGAATTCCTAGGATACCCAGAATCCCTCAGGATACGCCTTCCTCTTGGAGGGCTCGGAAGGGACTCCTGGCGGCGGCGACGACGTCGAGGAGGAGGAGGTCCTAGGGCAAAGGACCTTCCTTCGGGCCTTGGGAGATTTGAGAAAAGGGAAGGACCTTCGTGATAAGAAGGAAAGGAGATAGCACTGATAATTGGTGAACTTTGCAGAAGATACAATTTCTTTTTCCATCTCTCTGTCTCCGTTTGCATTCCGGGGATGAAACGTGGGAAAAACTGCCTCGTCATTCGCTGTTCTCTAAAGGGAAGATAATAATTCCTCCTTATCTTTCATTGGATAGTGGCCTTCCTCCCAGGGACTTGCAAGAATATCGACTTAGAGGAGATTTACTTTTCATTTCTCTGTATATTGTTGTTCTTTAAAGAGATACTTTCCGAATAAAAATTGACTTCGCATTGTCTCCTTAGTGGATAATGGTGACATCACTGTTGCTAAACACTTCTCTTCAGTTTCACCTTGCGCACATTTCATTTCATTTCATTTCGGGTTGATAACCTCTGCATGCATTATTCATCACTTTGATTAATAACTTCCTTTTCAAGACATTTTTCCCGTTAATCGGTTGCTTTTATTTTCTTCAAGCATTAAGTAATTTTTCCTGTTAATCAGATGCTTTTATTTTCTTCTGTCATGCAACTGACAAATCCAAAAGCAATAGTTCATTGTTAGTGAATAAGTATTTTGAACTTCCCGTGTAAAGCATTTTAAAAGCCCGGGATTTCTTCAGCACTCTCCTACCAAACTTTGCACATAGTTGCATTTATTATTATTGTTATTATTATTATTATTATTATTATTATTATTATTATTATTATTATTATTATTATTATTATTTCATTGGAAGAAACCTATTCACATGGAACAAGCCCACCAAAAGGCCATTGACTTGAAATTCAAGCTTCCAAAGAATGTTGGTTTCAGCCTCCCACCGCAGACCCCACACTGCAGCAGTAACTGATCATAGTACAGAGCCAGTGAATTTTTCATCGCCCTGGGGGAGGCGCGAATCCGTGACATCTGAGCGGCATACCACGACGCTAGCAACCTTACCAGCGGACAATTTTTTTTTGTATTTGCTTAAGGTTTTAGTCGCTTACATTCATGACACTGGGGTCAAACGATTACGACCATACTGTAAGCGATTTCAACATTACTCCCTACAAAGATTTCAGATTTCCTAAATTTCAGTTTCTTTTCTTTATTTTTTTTTCCCTTTACATGTTGACCTGATCTCTCGCCCCCTCTCCCCTGAAACAGACAGTTGGCATAATCGGATGTGCAGCTTCTAGGTTGCGGTAATGTAAAGCATGTTATTTATTAATGCCATTATGTTATTAGTTCGTTTCATGAGTTACCAAGGTTTTATGTGAATATACTTCGGGAAATGGAATAAACTTTCTCCTAACTAGAAACTGCATCTAAGGGAATGATCGCTCATGCTAGTGACAAAATTGTGATACAGAGTAAAATGAAACAAGTAAAAAAAGTTTCTTCGACGTAATCGAGTTTTCTGTACAGCATACAATCAAGGCCACCGAAAATAGATCTATCTTTCGGTGGTCTCGGTATAATGCTGTATGAGCCGCGGCCCATGACTCTTTAACCACTGCCCGGCGGTAGCCTATCCTATATCGTTGCCAGAAGCACGATTATGGTTAATTTTAACCTTAAATAAAATAAAAACTACTGAGACTAGAGGGCTGCAATTTGGTGTGTTTGATGATTGGAGGATGGATGACCAACATACCAATTTGCAGCCCTCTAACCTCAGTAGTTTTTAAGATTTGAGGGCGGACAGAAAAAAGTGCGGACGGACAGACAAAGCCGCCACAGTAGTTTTCTTTTACATAAAACTAAAAAGCACTGAATCCTTAGAGAATAATAGCAAGTGAATAAAAAAGAAATATCCTTTCAAAGAACCAAAAAATCTTGGCCAGTCTTCCCCGCAAGCGAGGGACAGACGGAAAAGTCTACGTGAAGTAATCGTACGATTTCGTGCGAATTGCATCGCAGTTCAGACACCGATTTCACCAAACAGGTTCCGTTATTTCCATTACGCCTCTGTTGAGTGAGAGATTTAAAATATAAATGGTAGTTAGTCGCCTGTATTGGGTCACAACTAGGCTGGAGCCACCCTTTCCCAAAGCAAAATAATAAGGTTTTATTGAATCTGCAAAGGAGCAGTCAGTACTTTTATCGTGAATGGGTAGTTAGTCAGCTGTTTTTGGGTCACAACCAGGATGAATCGCTGTAGGGTGGTTAGTGCCGTCAGTGCACCTCATGCGGTGCACTGTAGACATTACTTAAGGTTCTTTGCAGCGTCCCTTCGGCCCCTAGCTACAGCCCCTCTCATTCCTTTTACTGTACCTCCTGTCATATTCTCTTTCTTCCATCTTACTCTCCTCAACCCTCTCCTAATAATTGATTCTTAGTGCAACAGCTTTGAGGTTTTCCTCCTGTTACGATTTTATAACCTTTTAATGTCAATTTCCGTTTCAGTGCTAAATGACCTCAGAAGTCCCAGTGCTTGGCCTGTGGTCTGAATTGTATATTCTGTTCTTTCTGAAAGAAAAAGAAAAAGGTTTTTATTTATTCTGCAGAGTAGCAGCCAGTACTTTTATCGGGAATATTCGCTAGTCTTATACAGTGGGAAATCCTTGGAACGCCGAGGCGTGAAACCAGGATACGCTCCTTTAATAGCCGTGCCTTATCAATGCAGTACTAATACCTGGCAGGATGCCAGCCCTTGCAAGGCGTGCAGGAATTCGCTGGGGATAAGGAAGAGAGAGAGAGAGAGAGAGAGAGAGAGAGAGAGAGAGAGAGAGAGAGAGAGAGAAGAAAGAAGAAAGAAGAAAGAGTGTAGAAAAAGAGAGAGAGAGAGAGAATCAGTCAATATGTATCAATTTTGTACTCATCTGTTAAGAGAGAGAGAGAAATAATGAAGATTTTTGTAGAATAGAACCTTGTAATTTGGAGTTCGCTTTTAACTGAATAGCAACTAAGGAGATGTAATGTTCCCAAGTGAAGTATTACTTGAAGAGAAATTTTAATTTTGGTTAATAAAACTATTAGTATGTAAATTTAGAAAAAAAAAATGTTCATGAATGTACGTACGTAAAGTCTGCGTGATAGAACTTGAATAGCTTTTTCAAAAGATATGCAAATTAAGTATTTTATAAAATATATGTAATATGGAAGGTCAGCATATAATATATATATATATATATATATATATATATATATATATATATATATATATATATATATATATATTATATATATTGTGTTTTGTGTGTTCACACCTGCGTGTTTTATTTGCTGGTTTAATCTCATTTTCATAGATAAACGAGCAGCACACCTAATTCGATCAATATTCAAATAAGAGAGAAAGAGTGAGAGAAGTCGCTGACTGCCTGCCTGCCGGTGTCTAATGGCCTCAGGAATCGAATAAATCCCGGCGTCTTCCTTTTATCTCGTCAGCAGCTTTCGAATTATTGGGCGAGAAAGATCAATTCGAAAACGGCCTAATTAATCGGAGTCACTCGGACAGATTATCAGATCTCGAGGCCCCAGTTCATCTGCATTTCCCCACCCCCTCCCTTCCCCTCCCTGTCCCCAACTCCCTCCACACATCTGGAAACGGGTTCGAGTCGCCGCCCGATCGAACGGAATTAGAATAAAAGTGAGCCGATATGGAAGATAAGTTTGGTGCATTATACGAAACTCTGGCAGCACGGAGTTCCTGACCTTGAATAGCGGAGAGAATAGATAGAAAGAAAGAAAGAAAGGAGAAAGCAAAAAAGATGGATGTTGCGTGTAAAGACATTGTGAGAGATCGGTGTTCAGAGATAATAGATAGATAGATAGACATAGAAAGAAAGGAGAAAGAAAAAAAAAAATGGGTGTAAAGAGGTTGTGTTGGCGAGCAGAAGATATCCGGAGCTTGATTCAATGAGAGAATAAGTAGGTAGATAGATAGGAAGAAAAGAGAAAGAGATAGAAAAAGAAAAATGAGATATACGGAAAGAAGGCAAAAAAGAAAGATGATGGGTGTAAAGACATTGTGAGAGATCGGTGTTAGCGAGCAAAAACCACATACCGCCCCGCATTTTCTTTATAGCGTCCCATAACAGGGGGCACTTGTCTAAACCGTGTCGGACGTCCGAGTGACGATGTCGAACTAAGGAACTATCTTGTTAACCTCCCTGGGTGTATCCATGCCCCGTCAGGGAGGTCCAGGCAGGTCACTCCCTCCTTGTGTGTGCGTTAGTTCCCTCCAGTTCCCTTCGTCCTTTATACTGCTGTATGAATCCGGTTTCCTTCGGCAAATGTCATAAATTTTAAGGAGTACTGAACTGATCTTTCCATAATGTGAAAATTAAGGACATGAAGAAGTATTTGGGAGAATATTTTAATGAAAAGCTTCCTCGATAGTTTATTATCTTATTCTTGTTGTGTTAATGTATAAGCATAACACATCAGTGTGGCTATATATATATATATATATATATATATATATATATATATATATATATATATATATATATATATATATATATATATATATATATATATATATACATATATATATATATGTGCTTATTTTGTGGGCTTTCAAGCCTCACTGTAACCCACTACTGCGAGCACTAAACGGCTACAGTTTGTTGCAAGTCTCCGTAACGTTTCATTTTTACAAAGTCAGGGACATTAACTCATATTTATGTTGGGAGGCGGGGGGGCGAACTATCGTGAGTGAATTAACGTTCAAGGCGTTGTTATGCCTAAATAAGTTCATTTGCAGAAAAGGTAATTTTTTTTTACTATTTTCTTACTCATTAAAGTTTTGATATGCGTTATTGTTCAGTGCACTCTGCTTTACATGCATGAAGTGTTTTTGGGATCAAGTCATGATCAAATATACTAATATACTCTGCCGATCACATTCGTTCAGCGTAACCTCTTTAGTTATTTATTTTATTTTCATGTTCTAGAATATTTGTATGTTTTACTTTATAACAAGAAAAATAAACGAGCAAAGAAAAAATTATAAATTTGCGTCTGCGGTATTTGACCTTATATCGGTCGCTTGAGAGAGAGAGAGAGAGAGAGAGAGAGAGAGAGAGAGAGAGAGAGAGAGAGAGAGAGAGAGAGAGAGAGAGAGAGCTCTGATATAACAATAAGAGGCTTACCCGCATCACTATTGTCCGAATGAAGCTGTCACCTCCTAATCACCTGTTATATCTAGAAGATATGTAAGGCTGATACTCGTACATGATGAAGTACTTGAAGGAAACAAACACCGAGAGAGAGAGAGAGAGACAGACAGACAGACAGACAGACAGACTTATGATCTCATGTTACCTACACATTATTCAGAGGGATAAACGTCCAGATAGAGAGAGAGAGAGAGAGAGAGAGAGAGAGGGGCACGATCTCATGCATCAGAATAATGTTAGCTAAACATTATTCCAGAGAGATAAGCGTCCAGAGAGAGAGAGAGAGAGAGAGACACGTACATTCTCATGCAGTGGAATAAGTATGGCCTCACATTATTCAGGCAGACAAGTGAAAGAGAGAGAGAGAGAGATTTAGCTGATAATCTTAAGATTGCGACAGAGACTCGAAAAAGGATTTGCAATCCTAGGACCAGGAAAAGTAAGGAATAAGGTCAGGTCGCGGCTCTTTCTCTGTATGACGTGGTTGATCCTGACTCTCTCTGTTTTAATAATTGAGCATAAAAGAGGCCTATTAAGTTATTTACTCTCTCTCTCTCTCTCTCTCTCTCTCTCTCTCTCTCTCTCTCTCTCTCTCTCTCAAATAATTGTTTATTACCCTACTTTATTACAATGTACGCTCTCTCTCTCTCTCTCTCTCTCTCTCTCTCTCTCTCTCTCTCTCTCTCTCTCTCTCTCTCTCTCTCAAATAATTGTTTATTACTCTACTTTATTACATGTACTCTCTCTCTCTCTCTCTCTCTCTCTCTCTCTCTCTCTCTCTCTCTCTCTCTCAGTGGAAATGCTTGGTATTTTATCTTACAGATATTAGAATTTCCATTGAGAGAGAGAGAGAGAGAGAGAGAAGAGAGAGAGAGAGAGAGAGAGAGAGAGACCTTCGCATATCATTGTATTAAATATGGACGTCGCAAGCTAGATGGATCCACTAAATATATCCAATCTCTCTCTCTCTCTCTCTCTCTCTCTCTCTCTCTCTCTCTCTCTCTCTCTCTCTCTCCCCCCCGGAGAGCACTGCCTTCTACGTGTGTAAAGTCTTCAGTCTACATGTCGACTGGCTTGCTATCGTGTCACTGTTTTATCCATTGTACTGTCGACCATTCTCACTCGACCAACGCACATGGAGGGGGGGGAGGGGGGAGCAGTATTTATCGACTTATTCGATAGCCACCTGAAAGGTGGG
>NC_089746.1:5089887-5097387 GCF_040412425.1 Macrobrachium rosenbergii | reverse complement strand
TCCGCCTCTTTCGATATCGTTGCTGACATGACATTATAGAGATCTAAACGTACTTATGTAAGATTTAAATGTGTTCATATGAGATTTAAGTGTGCTTTCGGTCGTCCGGATACGCCTTCATTCTTATCCGATTCCTGTGTATCCGATTAAAGGCGTGACAAATGGGCCGGCCTCAACATGGCCAGAAAGGTTTTTCTGGCGTCTTCTTTTGGGAACGAGGCTCGTGGTTGGGGTCGTCGGTGTTCAGTTTTTATTTATTTTAGGCTTTTTTTTTTGGGGGGGGCCACTTTTGGCATTCGTCGGGTAAGAATTGTTTGAAGATCTATTTATTTATTTATTTTTATTTATTTAATTATTTATTTATTGTTATTTATTTAATAATTTATTTATTTTTGTTTTTTTAATTACGGTATTTATTTATTTTTTGTTGATTTATTTTACCATTCATCGGGGTTGATTTATTTAAAGGTACCGTTTCATAAGTATTAGACGATATGTTGTGTGTGTGTGTGTGTGTGTGTGTGTGTGTCCCTTCGTGTAAAGGACTTGTCATGAGACCGTCCTAGAATGCCATTCATCGGGGATGAATTGTTTAAAGATATAGTTTTAAGAGTTTTAAACGATATGCATTGTGTGTGTGCGCGCATGCGTACGTGTGTGTAAAAGAAACTGTGGTTAACGTAGCACAAGTTTTAAATATTTAAATATTCACTTCCGATTTATACCATTTAAGATTACTGGGATATAGACGACCTGATAAATGCGTCAAATTCACCAACTTCATTAAAAGTAAATGAAAATGTAGTTCACGCGATGTGGGTAGATTCTTTTTATCGCCCTCCGGTACTTCATCACATTGCCTACCGACAAAGGATTGTTTTTTTCCTCTTCTTCTTCTTCTTCTTCTTCTTCTTCTTCTTCTTCTTCTTCTTCTTCTTCTTCTTCTTCTTCCCGAAGTAACCACCGTGTGAATGTGTGATCGGAAGACAGATACAGGCGGGGAGAGTGAATTTTACTTTGTATGAGGAATGTCTTACATATGTAAGCGTGTCTACATTGCGAAGCCAAGGCTGCGGGCCGCTCACTCCTCACTTTCACTTCCATCCCTCCTCCTCCTCCTCCTCCTCCTCCTCCTCCTCCTCCTCCTCCTCCTCCTCCTCCTCCTCCTCCTCCTCCTCCTCCTCCTCCTCCTGGTAAACTTCGGAGCAGCAATGCTGTTATCATCATGCATCAAATTGTTATCCTCAATCAGACACGTAAGAGTAAAGAATTTGTAAATATTTGTGTTGTGGTTTTCAGTCTTTCTATTGAGAGAGAGAGAGAGAGAGAGAGAGAGAGAGAGAGAGAGAGAGAGAGAGAGAGAGAGAGAGAGAGAGAGAGAGAGAGAGAGAGATCCAGGCTCCATCTCACATCGTTTTGTTACAAGTAATGCTTAAATGCCCTGAATGTGCCTTGTGGCATGAATTCTGGAGACGGAAACGGAACAGGTTACTGCTTAAATAAAAGCGAACGTATAATACATTTAAATAACTGTAAATTACATTCCGTAATTTACCTAATGTGAGAGCACTTTTGAGAATGAGAAACCGACAGTAATTTGTGGTTGATATGCATAAAAGTTATTTATCTTAAATTACATTTTCTAACGGAAGTGAAAATGGGGTCAGAAAGTTAATCTAATTTTAGGGGCTGCTGTTAAATCTATCTGTTTTCCAAACCAGGAAAATCGGGTGAGATTCTTCGAGGGTTTTATCTTGAAAAACCTGAACCTGTTAAAATATATCAGTAAAAGACAAAACAAAACATTTAGAATGCAGTAAGTAAAAGAAAGATAAACTACAATAATTCTTTGGATATGCTGAGAACGTAGACGAAAATGGAGGAGACTGAATTAGATACCATGATGCCCAAAAAGAATTTACCCCGTAGGTGTTGGGGTGGGGGCGCCGGTAGTGCTGTCAGTGCAACTCACGCGGTGCATTGTAGGCATTACTTGAGGTTCTTTGCAGCGTCCCTTCCTAGCTGCAACCCTTTTCATTCCTTTTACTGTACCTCCATTCATATCCTTTCTTCCACCTTACTTTCCACTCTCTTCTAACAATTCTTTCACACTACAACTGTGAGGTTTTCCGCTTGTTGCACCATTCAAACCTGTCTGTTCTCAATTATCCTTTCAGCGCCGAATGACCTCATAGGTCCCAGTACTTGGCCTTCGGCTTAAATTCTGTATTCCATTCCAAGAAGAATTTTGGAATTATGCTTTGAACAAAATGTAATGTAATTGGTACGTAACTGCAGTTGTGATGGAATTTGGGTTTCTGTAGGAGCAAAAACATCAAAGCAATTGCAAGCGTATGTTCGATTCTTAGGATACTGTAGATCACAAATCGGTTAGCAGATGGTTTGAGTTTGTTCATTAATGGCAGATAATTTGCGGTCGAAGGCGCTTACATATAAATAAGCATAGACAGAAATATTGATGTAGATGAAATTAACAGATTCATAGACCTTTTAAACAATACGAAATAGGTCAGTTAAAGGCGACTGGGCTTTTAGTTTTCTGTAAAAGTAAACTGTTGAGATGGCTATTTGTCTGTCCGTCCGCCCTCAGATCTTAGAAACCACTGAAGCTAGAGGGCTGCAAATTGTTATGCTGATCATCCACCACTCGATCATCAAACGTACCAAATTGCAGCCCTCAAGCCTCAGTAGTTCTTATTTTATTTAAGGTTAAAGTTAGCCATAATCATGCGTCTGGCACCGCAACAACACAGGCCACCACGGCCGGCTGAGAGTTTCATGGGCCTTAGCTGAGAGTTTCAAACAACAATATACGCTGTACAGAAAACTCGATTGTGCCGAAGAAACTTCGGCGCATTTTTTTCTTGTTTTATATGACTGCATGATTCGCTTTCATAAAATGACTAGAATGAAGAATGAGCCGTAAAGAAATTCTTAGATTTATACACGAGTGGAAGCAGCTGATGACAGCAGATAACAAGCTTAGATTCTGCTGATTAGGTTACAATGTAGTGATTGTACGCATGGCTTAATAATAAAAATAACTACTTTTTCCTCACGTGGGCTGACAGAATTTGAGCCGAGACTCGTAGGACTGTAAAGTGTTGAGGGCTTAGAATCATAGGTATGGAAGGACATGGTCAATTAACTAGGACTCTCTCTCTCTCTCTCTCTCTCTCTCTCTCTCTCTCTCTCTCTCTCTCTCTCTCTCAACATTACACGTGATCCGTATGAAGGAAAGTGACATTCCGGTCCAAAAATAGATCTGCATAAGAATGTATTGTGTCCAGTTGTCGGGATTGCTAGAAATTAGTGAATATGGTAATGTGGGGAGTTAGAGAAATAGCAGAATATAAGAACAAAAATTTCCTTGTTGCTACGGTTGAATTTTTTTCCGTGTTGGTACGGTTGAAAAATTTTTTTCCGTATTGGTACGGCTGAAAATTTTGTTTTCCGTATTGGTACGGTTGGAAAAAATGTTTTTTCCCGTATTGGTACGGTTGAACAATTTTTTCCGTATCGGTACGTTTGATTTTTTTTTTCGTATTGGTACAGTTAAAAAATTTTGTTGACGTTTGCAGAGTTGATCGAACTGGTTAAGAGATGACTGACGTTTCGTAAATATCGTATAAAATTTGAAAGGAATGTTTGGGTAAACTTCAGTATGATTGTTGAAGAAGTGGGTGTTTTGTTATTTGATATATGATAACAGGATAAAAAAAAATAGTGATAAGCAGGAACCCCGAAACCTCCAAAAAGTCAGAATCAGGAAGAGCACCTTAATATAGTATTCTGAAATTTTTCTAGGAAGTAGAAATTTTATCATTTTAAACTCAGTTGTTATTTTTAGTGAGGGTATACAACTTACTAAATAAATTTTTTTATAAAGTTAGTTATCATTTTGATATAAATATATTTCTCCATTTTTTTAAAAAGTGAGCCACCGCTAAAATACAAACGGGCCACTTTTGTCCTTCGGGTATGAGATTGGATGACCCTGGACTTTAGTCTACAAGGACATATGTACTGCATGCCCAAGAAATTTAACTTAAAACTATATAAAAATCAGTTTTATTGAATATCAAAAGTCTCCTCATTATAGTAGACTGGGCTGGTGGCATAACTCATCATTAATTTCAGTGAGCAACAAAAAATTAAAGACTTCCTATTATTGTAATTTGCTGGGTTCTGTTACAATAGATATTTGCAAGAGAAAGCTTTCCAAACAGATCCTTGCATTAGTCATGCACGGGATGACTCCGCCTTCAAATAAATCAATGAAATAGTCTTGGACTTTAAAGTCTATGTGTGTGTGTGTGTGTGTGTGTGTCTGTCTGTGTGTCTGTCTGTGTGTTGTAGGAGAATGAGAGGAGTACCAAGGGTAAATCGGTTAACAAATAATACCAAGATGTTTATTTATTAAGGATAGAGAGGAAAGGAGTCAAACAAAAAATGTGCTTCATCTTGGCCAGTTAGTTATTTAATAAAACTGAGAGAGAGAGAGAGAGAGAGAGAGAGAGAGAGAGAGAGAGAGAGAGAGAGAGAGAGTTTGGAAAACTAAACTTTTTTCAGTTTTGATAAGCTAATTGTTTCTGTCTGTTCTTATCTTCTAATTCCACTTCCTTCCTTTGTTATGTGATCTCCTTCTCTTTCCTTGGCTTTATCTTGTATGAGCTTGTAGTAGTTTTATTATTATGATTATTATTAGTCAAGCTACTGTCATAGTTGGTAGAACTGGACGCTTCAGACTCAAGGGCCCCAGTTAATAATAAATAAAAACAAAATAAAAGCACAAAGCCAAAATTTGCACAAAATTTGAACTTCTGAAATTCCAACCATTCAATTAAATTGTTAAAATCATTCCGTAATTTGGTCACAGGTAAAACTAAAGAACAAAAAAATTTTGTCTTCACACTTTTCTTGTTCCTTGTATTTATCGTACTCTTGTCATCTTTCTGTTTTTCTTCGATAAAATTAGGAATTGAAAATGGAGCCATTGTGCCTGATTTTTTTTAAGGATTACTGATAATTCAGGCAATCTCTAATGAAAGGAGGGTCACGTGACTTTCCAGAAATCCGCCATCAAGAAATGAGAAAATTCGGGGCAAACTGTGATGATGATGATGATGATGATGATGATGATGATGATGATGATGATGATGATGATGATGAGAGAGAGAGAGAGAGAGAGAGAGAGAGAGAATCTTGATCTTGATCGTTTGAAAAGTTACCAAATTAAGAATCGGAAGGGAATCATCGACCCATGACCAGCAGTGGCTCTCTCTCTCTCTCTCTCTCTCTCTCTCTCTCTCTCTCTCTCTCTCTCTCTCTCTCTCTCATAGAAAACTTTTTCAAGTCTTACTTTTTTCTTTAATCTTAGTGAAAACTATACTTTCTCTCTCTCTCTCTCTCTCTCTCTCTCTCTCTCTCTCTCTCTCTCTCTCTCTCTCTCTCTCTCATATATATATATATATATATATATATATATATATATATATATATATATATATATATATATATATATATATTAATTTCTTTAATCAAATCTTACTTTTTCTTTAATCATGGTGAAAACTATACCCTCTCTCTCTCTCTCTCTCTCTCTCTCTCTCTCAAATCTAGTTTTTTAGCTCCTTTTTTTCGTCTTCTCTTCGCATCGATATATCTTTACGACCCAATAATGAAGGTCTCGGGTTACATGACGTATACAGATATTTAGGGGAAATTTATAACAAGGGCCAAATAAGGCGGCCTCCTTCACGCCAACTTGATCCTACCAGCCGCCATAAAAGCTTCTGACATTTGAAAACAAGGCAGGCGAAGCTCTCCTCCGCCTTAATATAATTTTAACTCCAGAGGTCGCGAGAGCAGGCCGCGTTTAGGCTGCGAGGAAAAAATGATTAATCTCCGCTAGAAGTATTTCGCATCGAGGGAAGAGCACATAGCTCGCGAAATTGCGCTTCAGACACTGCCCCGTAGGGGGTTAGTTCCGTCAGTGCACCTCGTGCGATGTACTGTAGGCATTGCTCAAGGTTCTTTGCAGCGTCCCTTCCTTAGGCCCCTAGATGCAACCCCTTTCGTTCCTTTTACTGTAGCTTCTTTCATATTCTCTTACTTCCATCTTACTTTCCTTAACCCTCTCCTAGCAGTTGATTCATAGTGCATCTGCGAGGTTTTCCTCCTGTTGCACCTTTCAGACCTTTTACTGTCAATTTTCGTTTCAGCGCTGATTGACCTCATAGGTCCCAGTGCATGGCCTTTGGCCTAAATTCTGTATTCAGTTCAGTTCTCTTCAGAGACGTGATTCCTTTTATGTTTTTAGTCACCACGACAAATATTCATCATAATTTCAGCAGAATTTTAATATAGTAATAACCCTCTCTTTTCTCAAATCATTTAACTTATTAACAATTTTGCCGCAGAGGTCAAGAGCAGGTTAGACATATTTCGCGTGCCAGGGCACAGTACACAATTATTATTATTATTATTATTATTATTATTATTATTATTATTATTATTATTTTATTAAACGATTATTATTATTATTATGGAACAAGCCCGCCACAGGGGCCACAGACTTGAAATTCAAGCTGCCACAGAATATGGTGACGTTCATTTAAAAGTAACAGAAGGCAATAGGAAATACAGAAAGAAGAGATCACACTCATTAGAAAAGAAAAAATAAACCAATAAATCAATACACATAGATAAAATTGTGATTAAATTATTAAAATGCAAGGAGAATTGCCTTATAAAATCATGCAATACATCTTTTGAAGTTCATGAAAATGCACTTTGAAAACGTGATTCCTTTTTCGTTTTTGGTATCCACGACCTTATTCGTCTTCATTTCATCAGCGTTTTCATATAATAGTCTTCCCTTGTCTCAAATTATTTAAGTATGGCCATCCTGTTGTGTAGATAAAATAAAAGTAATAATATTTGACTGCATATTGCATATTTTTTTAACAATTTATTTTGATTATCGTCTCTCGGCTCAAATTATTTAAATGTGGCCTTTCTGCTCTGACCAAGCATGTCGGAAAGGTGAGGGCCTTCTTAGCTTTCGCTTTCAGAATGAACGAATATGTTAGTAAGTAGTAATAGTATTTCAACGTATATTTCATATTTTTTCGCATATTTCATAAGTAAGCTTCCGAATATTTTAGACATAATATTTTAATGCATACTTCATAAATAAGCTACCGATTTTTTTAGCTGCACAATAATATTGCATATTCCATATTTTTCGCATATTTCATATATAAGATTCCGAATATTTTAGATAAATAAGATTATTTCAATACATATTGCATATTATTTTGTATATTTCATATTACAAGCTGTCGAATTTTTGTCCTCAACAAAACATTAATACTCAGTTCAACAGCTTGAGAGGTCTCTTTCTTTCTTTTTTTTTTTATCTGAAGCCGCCACCTGTTACGGCAGGGTCGTCCAACCCTATCCCCGTGGGCCAAA